>NC_034175.2:51951312-52251312 GCF_002021735.2 Oncorhynchus kisutch | reverse complement strand
GGACAGTAGTGGAGAAGGTGGAAAGTTTTAAGTTCCTCGGCATACACAACACGGACAAACTAAAATGGTCCATCCACACAGATAGCGTGGTGAAGAAGGCGCAACAGTGCCTCTTCAACCTCAGGATACTGAAGAAATTTGGCTTGTCACCAAAAACACTCACAAACTTTTACAGATGCACAATCGAGAGCATCCTGTCGGGCTGTATCACCGCCTGGTACGGTAACTGCTCCTCCGCCCACAACCGTAAGGCTCTAGCGGTGGTAGTGAGGTCTGCATAACGCATCACCAGGGGCAAACTACCTGCGCTCCAGGACACCTACACCACCCGATGCTACAGGAAGGCCAAAAAGATCATCAAGGACAACAACCACCCGAGTCACTGCCTGTTCACTTGCTATCATCCAGAAGGCGAGGTCAGTACAGGTGCATCAAAGCTGGTACAGAGAGACTGAAAAACAGCTTCTATCTCAAGGCCATCAGACTGTTAAACAACCATCACTAACATTGAGTGGCTGCTGCCAACATACTGACTCAAATCTCCAGCCGCTTTAATAATAAAAAATTGGATGTAATAAATGTATCACTAGTCACATTAAACAATGCCACTTTATATAATGTTTACATACCCTACATTATTCATCTCATATGTATATACTGCACTCTACCCCATCTACTGCATCTTGCCTATGCCATTCGGCCATAGCTCATCCATATATTTATATATACATATTATTCATTTCTTTACACTTGTGTGTGTATAAGGTAGTTGTTGTGAAATTGTTAGATTACTTGTTAGATATTACTGCATGGTTGGAACTAGAAGCACAAGCATTCCGCTACACTCGCATTAACATCTGCTAACCATGTGTATATGACCAATAACATTTGATTTGATTTGTGAAGATGCTGGATGAAATAGGTACAAAAATATCTATATTCACAGTAAAACGAGTCCTATATTGACATAACCTGATAGGCCGCACAGCAAGGAAGAAGCCACTGCTCCAAAACTGCCATAAAAAATCCAGACTACAGTTTGCAAATGCACATGGGGACAAAGATCGTACTTTTTGGAGAAATGTCCTCTGGTCTGATGATGACCATCGTTATGTTTTGAGGAAAAAGGTGGAGACTTGCAAGCCGAAGAACACCATTCCAACCGTGAGGCACGGGGGTGGCAGCATCATGTTGTGGGGGTGCTTTCCTGCAGGAGGGCCTGTTGCACTTCAAAATAGTTGGCCTCACGAGGAGGGAAAATTATGTGGATATATTGAAGCAACATCTCGAGACATCAGTCAGGAAGTTAAAGCTTGGTCGCAAATGGGTCTTCCAAATGGACAACGACCCCAAGCATACTTCCAAAGCTGTGGCAAAATGGCTTAAGGATACCCAAGTCAAGGTATTGGAGTGACCATCACAAAGCCCTGACTTCAATCCTAGAGAATATTTGTGGGAAGAACTGAAAAAGTGTGTGCGAACAAGGAGGCCTACAAACCTGACTCAGTTACACCAGCTCTGACAGGAGGAATGGGCCAAAATTCACCCAACTTATTGTGGGAAGCTTATGGAAAAATACCCCGAAACGTTTGCCCCAAATTAATCAATTTAAGGCAATGCTACCAAATACTAATTGAGTGTATGTAAACGTCTGACCCACTGGGAATGTGATGAAAGAAATAAACACGGAAGACACCCACATCCCAAAACTGAAACCCAGGCTACCTAAGTATGATTCTCAATCAGGGACAACAATTGACAGCTGCCTCTGAGAACCATACTAGGCCGAACTCAAAAACCAACATAGAAAAACAAACAGACTGCCCACCCAACTCACGCCCTGATCATACTAAAACAAAGATAAAATAACAGAACTATGGTCAGAACATGACAGTACCCCCCCGGCCGCAAAACCTAAACCTATAGGGGAGGGTCTGGTTGGGTGTCTGTTGGCGGCTGTGGCGCGGGACGTGGACCCCACTCCACCAGTCCTTCTCCGCCTCCCTATTCGCCTCCGTGGCCTCTTAAGAGAGGTGACCCTCGCCGCCGACCTCGGACTGGGGACCCTCGCCACGGGTCCCGAATGGACGGGATATTCCGGCAGCGCCGGACAGGCGGGAGACTCCGGCAGCTCCGGAGTGAAGGGCGACTCTGGCATCGCCGGTGTGACAGGCAGCTCTGGCAGCTCCTGGCTGACTGACGGCACTGGCAGCTCCTGGCTGACTGACGGCCCTGGCAGCTCCTGGCTGACTGACGGCCCTGGCAGCTCCTGGCTGACTGACGGCCCTGGCAGCTCCTGGCTGGCTGACGGCCCTGGCAGCTCCTGGCTGGCTGACGGCCCTGGCAGCTCCTGACTGACGGCCCTGGCAGCTCCTGGCTGACTGACGGCCCTGGCAGCTCCTGGCTGACTGACGGCTCTGGCAGCTCCTGGCTGACTGACGGCTCTGGCAGCTCCTGGCTGACTGACGGCTCTGGCAGCTCCTGGCTGACTGGCAGCTCAGGACAGACGGGAGACGCCGCGCCGCCGTGCTACCACCTCATACCACCGCCTCTCAGCTTTCGCTGCCTCCAGCTCAGCCTTGGGGAGGCGATATTCTCCAGCCTGTGTCCATGGTCCCTTGCCGTCCAGAATCTCCTTCCAAGTCCAGGAGTCCTGTGATCGCTGATTCTGCTGCTGCTGCCCGTTACCACACTGCTTGGTCCTTTTGTGGTGGGTGTTTCTGTAAATGATCTCGTCCTCCTCTTCTGAAGAGGAGAAGCAAGAAGGATCGGAGGACCAAAACGCAGCGTGGTAAGTGTCCATAATGTTTATTTTAAAACATAAACTGAACACTACGAAAAACAAAACAATAAATGTGAAATGAACGAAACAGTCCCGTGTGGTGACAAACACTGGCATGGAAGACAAACACCCACAACCCAAAACTGAAACCCAGGCAACCTAAGTATGATTCTCAATCAGGGAGAACAATTGACAGCTGCCTCTGATTGAGAAACACACTAGGCCGAACTCAAAAACCAACATAGAAAAACAAACAGACTGCCCACCCAATTCACGCCCTGACCATACTAAAACAAAGATAAAATAACAGAACTATGGTCCGAACGTGACAGTGGTGACCCTAACTGACCTAAGACAGGGAATTTTTACTAGAATTGAATGTTAGGAATTGTGAAAAACTGAGTTTAAATGTATTTAACTAAGGTGTATGTAAACTTCCAACTTCAACTGCATTTGTCAGCGTACTAATTATACAAATAGGCCCTAATACATTTGAAAATTGTAATCAAATTCGCTAGCATGTACTTGTAACATTGTAGGGCGCATGCGCTTTACGTAAATTGCATGTTCTCTTCTGCTATATCATAGTTTGAATGATCCGTACATCTTTAAATCCAGTCCACATAATACAGTATAATACAAAACAGTACAGTAATACAGTTCACACTCAAAAATATTAGCCTACTGGATCTACTGTACAGTAGTTACATTTATTTACCCAAAAGAGCATATAGCTAGCTACCTCTATAGGTTGTTATGTGTTTCTGTTGTGTGTAACGTGCAATAGCCTATATCATATATAATCAGTACAATCATTCAGGCTTTTTTGGTCTTGGGCTCATTAAATATCATTAATGTCGTGCTTATAAAATGTATTTAATCAGGCTCAGGTAGCATCATGTTTGAATGTTCATGCTGATCAAAGCTCTAATCAAATCCAGACATGTTTCTGCTTTATAATGCTTTTGAATGACCCGGTTCTGGCAGGAAATACCGGGTTACCCAGAAGAAAAGTGATTTATTTTCAGGATGGAACTTTTGTAAATTACAGGGAAAATATTCAACCCTAATCTACACTGATTGAAGTGTATTTAACAAGTGGCATCAATAAGGGACAATAGCTTTCAACCTGGATCCACTTGGTCAGTCTATGTCATGGAAATAGCAGGTGTTAATTATGTTTTGTACACTCAGTGTATGCAGTCATTAACCAGTAGTCAGCATATACATGCTTATGTGGTTCTAGAACAGTAGCCCTAGCCACCACAGGGCCCACAGAAGGATGTGTCTCCCAAACACTGTTTTATTTGAACCCTTTATTACCTCTGTCGAGACTGTCTGCTTAGCTCTGAGACCTCCGGAATGGCCACTTTACAATTCACTGGCGTTCAGCCATCTCAGGAGAGTGTCCTCTTGCCCAGTTTCCCCGGTGCAGAATGGTAACGGTAGCGAGCGTCAGCTGTCTGGTCCCTGCAGGGTAAGCCATGCCATGGCTGAGCATCTAAACCAGTGGCCTACTACAGTCTTAGGTTAATGGAATGCAAGGTGTGTGTGTGTATATATATATGTTTGTGTGTCTCAGGGTAATGGAATGCAAGGCTGCTCTCCCATGTGGTGATTACACTCCACTGAGTCAGAGCCTGGGACTAGCAAATGGTACCATGACATGACCATTCCCTGGAAGATGCAGGGAGGGACACAACTACTGCAAGGAGAGTGCAACTGGGAAAACTCAGGTCCCAAGAAACACATCCTGAAATATCATAAAACACAGACCCTCATCTTCGGTTGGATAAGAAACAGCCATCAATTATTCTCCATTCAACACAAAGCACTAATAAAGTATTGCATGGTGCCTAAACTAATAACACATAAAATATATCCTTACAAAGGCTGTACTTTGTCTAAGAGACCACACACACACACCACACCGAATGTCTGTCTGCCATTCATCTGCAGTTAGGTATTAGAACCAGAGCACTAGGTTATTGGAGCCACAGTGCTGGTAGCCTATAAACAAGGTTTAATTTCACTGTGCTTCTCTTTGCGGGGCTCAAAGCTGATCTAATTCCTTTTTCTATCAATACATAATCCATGATAATAAGCTGCGACAAATTCCCATGATGAATATTCAGGGTTTCTCTCAACAGGCTTAGTAAATAAAATGGAGCCAACACGGTTAATCTAAATGATAATGGAATACCTGGTGAGGGGAGACTTGGCCCGCTGCAACCTTGGATATACGATACGTTTTAGGACAATATTGTACCATCTTCTCACAAATGGGAGTTCAATGGGAAAGGTCTTCGCTATCAATATATAAGATTGTGGAGGGAATTGTAAACTTGGCTACAGTGATTTCTTAGCTGGTCACATTTGATAATATCATGAAATGAGCACTAGTATCATTTTAAAGATCTAAAATTGATATTAGGATGATGCAATACGCATTTCAAAATGTACAGAAATAATAAAGAATATGTTCAGTTAGAGGAAGGATAAAGCATGGAATAAGAAATCACAGAATGTGAAATAATATGGTTACCTTGTAGGCAGGAATTAACTGTATAGTGAATGGGTGAATGAGTACATAAATTGATGAGTAAATTATTGGATTACATCTTTCTGGATTGAAGTGTTTGGTGAATGGGTGCATGGATGAACGTGTGAATTAGTAACTTACATCTGTCCGAGGTTTCGTCCGAGGCGTCTGGACAGTCAGGCTCCCCATCACAGAGCCAGCCCTCGGGGATGCAAGTCACCTCATCATAGCAGTGAAACTCCCCCACATCACACAGTATGGGCTCTGGATGGAGGAGAGAGAATGGAGAGAGGAGATAGAGATGTCATGGATGGGATGGATGGTTTGCATGTTTCAATCAAAACATGTACCTGTAGTAGTCAACTGGCATGAATGCCTAAAGGTTGCAGTGACTGTGTATTTACCTTGAGGCGGTTATAAAATATTTTGGAATGAAATGAGTTGAAGGAATGAATGAGTTGATCATATGTGTGATAATTGCATTATTCATGTTATGCAGATGTAGATGTAACTATGGATATTGTCTTCTTTACCCAATGCCCCTCTCTGTGGATCAATACAGTTTATTCTATTCAATCACTATCACAATAAGTAGACAATTGTTGTGACTAAGCCATTTCCTGGGTATGCTTATCCATACAAACTCTTCTCTCTGTAGACACACACTTGTTTAAATTTGACAGATATAAAATACCACTACTTTGTGCTGGTGATGACTTTATATTATGTAGATCACAAGGTTCTGTAGTTAATTTTTTCTAACACTGTCTGCAGTACAGAGCTCTTTCATAATGTATCATTAGGACACGACGAGACAATTATCAATTACTTGTTTGCCAAAAAGCCAATGCCAAAAAGACAAGAAACAGACACACAAGTGGTGTTGGCACTGTCTGTGACTCAACCTTTTTCTCTCGACAAAGACGTAACATCCTTCGCCTTTTGTCAAGCCACTACAAAACAGTCTCTACAAGTCTTGTTTCTTATCTGTCAACTCCCTTACGTTTTGTACTTTTTACTTCACCAAGGTGAAAGCCTGGTCAACTAAAAAGTCATCCCAACCTTCCAATAGCAGGGCATCTGTCAGCGTGTTGACATGTTTCCCTGCCGGGAGCTGTCAGCCACTGTGTGATCTTTCAACAGAATGACACATGTTCTGCTAAAGATTCGACACCACCTTGTTGCCCACAACTAGCTCCTCTCCTCCTCCTCTCCATCCTGAAGAGAACCAATAATTTGTTTCAAAGTTTTAATCCTCAAACACTCAGGCGTACAAGCATCCTCTCTCTCTCTCATACACACTGTATTCCTAACGCTATTATGGAATGTGTGTGTGTGTGTACATGAGTGGCAGCACATGAGTGGTGGTGATAATTCAATGCACCACTGCACTAGGCCCTATAGTGCCCTCAAGCAAATTCAGTACCGGCGGAGGAATATGAAAAGGTCAACCATCTAATCGCCCCCCTTTTTTCTTCAATCTAATTCCACCGCTGCTATCTATCTGAAATCCTCCCCAGTTTGGTTCAAGGTCTTTTTTTTAAACATTGAAAGCTTTTATGTTTGAAAAGGTGATTATTTTAAAGATGGAGCATGTTGATGATATTGCAAACTGAGTTCTTCTTGACTCAAATTCATGTAGGTAGGGGAAAAAAATAGTCTATTGAAGATTATGATTACGAATAAATTGCATTGGACTATTGCAAGATCTAGATCTTTAAATACAAAGACGAATGTTAAGAGAGCTATTCCTATTGGGGTGGCAGGTAGTCTAGTGATTAGAGTATAGTGCCAGTAACCAAAAGGTTCCTGGATCAAATCCCCAAGCTGACAAGTTAAAAATCTGTTGTTCTACCCCTGAACAATGCACTGTTCCATGGTAGGCTGTCATTCTTAGTAATAATTTGTTCTTAACTGATTTGCCTAGTTTAAAAAAATATGTATATAAAAAAAATCCCAGTGAGTATGATAAAACAAAATGTTAATAAAATACATTTATAATAGTGTGTGTGTGTGTGTGTGTGTGTGTGTCAATGACTGTGTGGTGTGTCCTATACTGAGAGACTAGGTTGTTTACAGTATGTAAATGCATTTTAAAATGCTAACAAGGTGTTGTCTCACATTATAAAATGTGAGATAAGCTTATAAAATGAGTCATATTACCAGGTACAGTAGATAGATAGGAGAAAACAATGTAGTGTACTTAGCTCATTATTGTGCAATGGTTTCTGTTACCAGAGGCTTATTAAAAGTGTCCCCTCAAGGGTGACAGCATTGCATAGCTAGCTCATTGTCATAGCTTTGGTTCATTTTACAGGAACAAGGAAATTAGGTAATGTTTCACAGCTGGTACAAATTTTTGTCATTTCTCTACACACGCAAAGTATGAATTGTTTGCTTCAAATGTGATTAACTATTGCTAACCTATGACTATGCTATCGCTAATAACTTCAAACATTATGCTATCATGAAAAATAACAAATGCCACAGCCTGGGGGGGGGGGGTTACATAATTTGGTTTCATCTGCTTTAGGGGAGCTTTCAAAGTTTATTGTAAATGCAAATGTTTATGCTAATAAGTTTTTTTTTTTACAAGTGTGAGAATGATTGGCAATTGATATGTAAAATCTGTAATAGTATTACCTTTCAAGCGTGATCATCACTGTTCATTAAGAATTTAGGCCTATTGTTTGAAGGTGTAAATGGTTTGTGCCAGATTAAGGCATGTAGCTTGTTCAATATGAGCTCCAGCATAGTGGTTACACATCAGGTAATGATATTCCACAAAATACAGGTGAATAGTATATGTGTGATGACAGCTGCTTTTACAAAGATTACTGTCTTGTACATACACTTTTGTCAATACAAAAAATTGCTTGCATTTGCCTAATCGGTGCTCTGCGACTTGCTATAAAATCCTTGCATTTTTGAGTGGGAAAACTTTTGGTATGTAGAATGAGTAAACAAAAAGGGTTATCGACCTTTACTGACAACATAAGAGCATAAGGGTTATAAGGTATCAATAAGATAGGTAAGGGTTATAAGGTATCAATAAGATAGGTAAGGGTTATAAGGTATCAATAAGATAGGTAAGGGTTATAAGGTATCAACAAGAGTTAAGGGTTATAAGGTATCAATAAGAGAGCTAAGGGTTATAAGGTATCAATAAAAGATCTAAGGGCTATAAGGTATAAATAAGAGAGCTAAGGGCTATAAGATATCAATAAGAGAACTAAGGGCTATAAGATATCAATAAGAGAGCTAAGGGTTGTAAGGTATCAATAAAAGATCTAAGGGCTATAAGATATCAATAAGAGAGCTAAGGGTTGTAAGGTATCAATAAGAGAGCTAAGGGTTATAAGGTATCAATAAGAGAGCTAAGGGTTGTAAGGTATCAATAAGAGAGCTAAGGGTTATAAGGTATCAATAAGAGAGCTAAGGGTTATAAGGTATCAATAAGAGAGCTAAGGGCTATAAGATATCAATAGGAGAGCTAAGGGCTATAAGATATCAATAGCTTGGGTGTATGGGGATGGACCAGTGTGCCTGATGTTTTTCTTCTCAGAAGTCTCTATGGATGTGTCTAGTACCTTTGAAGCTGAAATGATTCCCATTGAAGGCAGGGAGAGAGCTGGTGGTGACTGAGAGGGAACTGATAGAGGCTGGTGGTGACTGAGAGGCCATTTACTCTCCCGGTAGGTAGCAGGAGCTATGAAAGAGAGAGAGGGCCTCTGGACCTCAGAGCAGTCCGAGTTTCCATTGATGTGTCTACCTGCTTTCATGCTGGCCTGCCTGCCTGCCTTGAAAGGTAAAGGGCCACATTTGAGTCATTTGGATGACCTCTCATGTCAATTTATCTCCCCTCTCAGATTCAATAGCCTTTACTACTTGTCTGTCAATGTTTGCAGCCACTGCAGTTTTGCAGCCCGGATCGTTTTAGAATGAAATAGAAAGGGAAAATATTATATTAGGGGGAGGGGGGGGGACACTGTGTCATCGATCCCCAGTAAAATAAATAGGACTACAACTGCATTTGCATTAAAAAGAAACATAAAGACTCCTACCACCAACACAGACATTGTATCACTAAACATTATGGTTATTTGAAGATAATTTTGAGTGGCGGATGGATAACAGAACAAACAGCACAACAAAATGGCAGTGCTGCAGGCTTTGGTCGGTCGGCGAGTGAGGTTGAAAAACATGGATATTACCATAACAGTGGTAAACGTTTAGTGGAGCCTGGTCGGGCACATTATCACAAGCTTCATTCCTGACACCCTTTTTCCGTTACAACAGGCAGAACACCACTGCTCATTAAAGACATTGAGCCCTTTGAAATACGGCAGATTTCAGAGAGCAGAACAGAATGTATCATTTTGGAGACAAGAAGAGAAAAAGTAAAAATGGCTTTCAGAATGGCTTAGAACTGGAAGACCATGCAGGCTACAGAGAATAAATAACAGACTATTTATTTTCGAAGTTAAATTATATCTAGTTTCAGTAGGGTGATTCATCTCTAGATACCGTACTGTACATTCACCATATAGATACATAACTGTGCTTCATTAATTATAATCCTACCAGTATTCATTCCAGAGCTGACTTTGGTGCTGTATCGCAAACCAATAAGATGACAATTACGGTGAAATTCCTATCCAATTTAATTAAATCTCGAAACACAATAAAGGCCCACCCCATGGAACGGGCTGAGAAAAGGTCTAACTGCTTGACATGTGAACAGCCAACAATTGGCTGGTCAAGAGCAGGCCCTCTAATACAACACACATCACTTGACCCTCATTGCCCTTATTAAACTGTCATTCAGTGTTCCCTCCCTGCATCCTTCCTCCATCCTTACCGACCATGGACAAATCTCCACCATAATATATCCCTACGCAGGGACTAAAAATACTGTACAGACAATGGAATAGACCTCTGCAACATCACACTGCTGGAGAGATTGGTTAATTAAACTGCATTATTGAAAACCTTATATTTTTAAGATTTATATTTGTCTTTGCTCAGTGTTATTACACTTTGCAGGTCAATTTGCTCCTAGGACATAACCACTCCACAATGTACCCCTACACATTGTGTGTGGCTGTGGAATTGACATTACAATGAATACTCAACTGGCAAATGGCACTGAAGGCCATTTGAGGACAAAAGTAACTAAACACACACACACACACACACACGTGTACACACACACACACACACACTATATGCAACAACATAACTGTACTGAACGTCAGCGCCGACTCCTCTTCCTGGCCAGCTATGGGTCATATACATTACAGATCAGAGGAGCTCGTTGTCAAACTGAACAGGTTATTCAGAATATAACCACATCACAGCATGGACGTGTTGAAGACCTATCCTAATCTTCATATCATGTCTGCCATGAATCCCAATGCAGAGCCAAGGCCATGCATCTCAATTCTGCTGCCCGTTGCTACCACTTTAATGAATCTTTATCACAAGCTTATCTGTCACGGTGACACCCGCCATGTGGTATTTAGAACCCAAATGCCATCCACGTCGACTCTGATCAGGAATATGAAGACGTGAAGGCACCATTACTTTGCTCTTTGTAATAAATGACTTTAGAATGTCAGTCATCTCTCTGGCTTCCACCCGGAACTATGTGAATGTCATCAGCATTGAAACAAGAATTTGTCCATTTCCCTCTGTCCAAGAAATCATGCATATAAGGGTATTTAAAGTGACTGCATGGCATAGCCAACTCCAGTTAGTATACTGGTTTGGGTGAGATAAAATAATGACGTACAAAGGAGAGAAGGAAATGACAAATTACAAATTCCATCAAGCTCTCTTAGCCGGAGGCCAGTCAGACTCTGCCAGGAGGCCTTCCCCCCCATGGCAACATGGAGCAGCAGCATCTCTGCATCCTAATGGAACTTGGCCAGAAATCAATGGGAAAGGACAACAGGGCCTTCATTAGACACAGCCTGACCTTCAATGCTGAGAAGGGTCACTCTTCTTTTTTCTGTAACAGCAGGGCCATGTCAGACATTATCACAGGGAACAACCAGTAGAAAAAGTTTCAGAACAGAATGACTACTGGAATAGCCTCCTTGCTCCTTGGTGTAATTCCACAGAGTAAACATTGAATGATTCATGAGAATTATCTTAAGCCATGTGGTCCTTTGCTGCCCTTTCGGCTCCACATGCAGGACAAAGCATTATAGCACAATGCGCCTCACAGAGGAAGTACAGTATCTCATGGGTTATTGAATCATAGCAGTAGTAATTGTTATTTGGCAAGTGAAAGATCAACGGCAGAATTATCTGGCAAACACTTAACATTGGCGGGGTAAAAACGACATTTAGCAAATGTTCCTTCAGGTTGAGCTCTCTGAACAAGATTCAAGTCTCTGTAAAACAGATCACTGTCCCCCAACACTTAAGATGCAATGAAAGCCTCTATAAGCCAGGTCACCGCTCCCAATTCATTCATAACAATTCTTTATATGCAACACAACACATAATACATTCCAAGTACCTATTCTGTATAGAGGTAGGCAGCAGCACAGCCAAAATGTGTATGCATGACCATGTGCAGTTAGTTACATACAGTACATGTGGTGGTCAATAATCATATGGCTCTATTCCAATCACTGCGTCTTATCAGAGACCTCCATTTTACCTGGGTCCTGTAGAGGATTTATGTTCCTAACTACAACACGATGACCAATCAGAGAGAGTCATGGGTGATTAAGGACACCAGATCTTTTTCAAGCCGGAGGGTGAACTGCCAGTCAAGGTTCTATTGGGGCTCATCTTGTTATAATGGGGCGGGGGGTTGGTGGTGTCTGTGTGTGTCAGGGTCCTGGGCTCTGTATACTAGATTAAGAGCATCCATCGTCTGTGTTGTAGAGTGAGAGCTGTTACTATGAATGATGGGATGGATCACCTCTGCCGTGGTCTGCACAGAGCTATCCATTACCCATCAACTCCACTTTGCTAGGCAACATGTCTCTGTGTAGGTGACAAAGGAAACATAAGGGTTAAGCCACTCATATATAGTGCATAGATCGAGAAGGATATAAGATCGTGAAGAAACTGAGCTACCTTTTGAAAACCATGTATCTTATATTCAAGATGTATGAATATTGTGGTAAGGCTACACTGTCAAACTGAAATACTACACTCTACCACATAGTAAATAAACAGTCAATCAAAATAGGGGATTTAATTTGTTTAAAGTTGTCATTGATGCCCTGTGAGTAATGTCTATAACACTACATTTATATTGTATTCTGCAACTGCATATGGTGCGTTCAAAGTGCAGGAAGATATACAGATGTAGAATCTTAATTTAATCTCCCTGTTTCAGGAGAACTGTCCTGCAATGCAGGAAATGCAAAACATGTAGTGTATTTGAGGTTTAAAAAGTCTTTCCACATTGAAATTTCATATTTGATTTTCCCTTAGTAAAAAATGTATCAACCCCTACAAAAATGTCCATTCATTATAATCCACGTAATAATTCACATTTCCTGTTGTAGCAAACTGGCTCAAATTAAGATCCTACATCTGTACATAGCACCTATATGGATGTGAAGATGTCTAGATGACAAACTGTACAGCAGAGGAGAGGTAGATTGTTACTCTTATTACTGAGGAGGGAATAACAGCAAGCTGAAACCAGGTGGATTTCTCATGTTCACAGGATTGACAGAATAGAAAAGGTTTTTTGAGACATGGATTCCTGATCCAATAGAAATAAGTACAAAACTAAAACATATTGATTTGATTGATTGATCAGTCAGTTTTGTTGCTGATTGGATTTCTATAGATATGCATTTTGGGCTGATACCCAAAAGAGAAACAGCAGCCAGGAAATCAGTAAGCAAACAAATATAAAAAATCTTCCTACTAAACCCCTTCCTTCTCACCAATGTGATATAGCTGTGTATCGTTGCTGCTGGCTGGCTACAGTATCACCACAGATACCTCTGATTAAGATATATTTGCTCCACAAAAGTGAAAGTAAAGTTTCCAGTTTTTCCCTCGGTGAGCAGAGCCCAGGCTCACAGCTGGAAGGCAGCTTTAGCAGATTTGATTAGTTTCATTTCATTAGAAAACAGGGAGCACGTCTCCTCCGTTTCTAAAAACATAACCCTGTCCTATTACACTTCAGATTCAGCCTCATAATTGTGGTAAATTGAGATTTGAACATAACATTGAAAAAATACAGCCACCAGCGGATTTAATATATAACCGCTAGATGAGAAGAGAAGCAGCCTGCTTTGTTTGATATTTAATAATAATAATAATATGCCATTTAGCAGACACTTTTATCCAACGGACTTACAGTTATGTGTGCATACATTTTATGTATGGGTGGCAAACCCACAACCCTGGAGGAGTAAGTACCATGCTCTACCAACTGAGCCACACAGTACCATGTGTGGGAGGAGATGATCATGGGTGAATACAAAGTGCCAATTCATTGTTACATCTGCATTTCAAATTGCTTAGTTACTTACAAAAGATCACGCAGCTTGTGGTTTTATACCTTGCATTCTGAAAACGGTTGATAAATAAATAAATAAATAAATCCTATTACAGAGAAAGGTAGGCTAAGGCTCGGCGGGATGCTAATCTGGTCAAAGACAACCCTGCTGTGGTTTCACTGTTTAATTGGGAGTTTGGACTCATTATTAGGAAAGCTAGTTGCTGATTGAAATACATAGTCTTTGATTAATCAATACACCACTGAGATACTAGAAAAAACAGCAGATCACATTGTCCTCAGGGACCAGCACTGAGTAGCTTGAGAGTTTACATTTATACCTTGATGCAATATACATATAACAATCAGGAAACTTCTACATCCAACAGGTTTAGCAGCTATGACTCTAAACATGGACACATCAATATTTCTTACTCTTCTTACACTTAGCCAAATGTTGTGTTGCTATGCCACTGTTTGCCTATGCCATTTGTGGAAAAGTGCTATACAAAGCCTATGTAATTGCTAATAGAAGGTTAAAGATATGTGTTTAAAGCTGGAGAACCTTGACTCTGTAAAGGTCTTGGCAAAGGCTTTAAATTGAAGCAGAGCTATCTCACTATGCTATAGTACTGTAATTATAGCTCAAAACCTAGCCATTACATAAACTGTAATATTGTGTTTGTGTGCTTGTGTGTGTGCGTGCGTGCGTGCATTCATAACCATGCGTGTGTGAATGTGTGTGTGCAGCCTCTGCACCAGCCTCTACCCTCCAGCTAAAGTCAGATAAGGAAATGATAGGCAAAACTTGAGACTTGTTAAACAAGACTGATACAGTACAAAAGTATTTTTCTGAGCCTGAAGCTAAACTCATTTGGCTCCATTTGCACTTCCTGTAAAATTTTCTGGGTTTTTCTGTTTAAAAAGCTTTGAAAAGAACAGGAAGAGGGTCCTATTAGCCCTGCAGATGCAAACCAGGGGATGAGATTTGGGTTTTAGATGAGATGTGGGTAAGGAGGCCTGATACAGATGTTCGATTGTAATATGACCCAATCCTGCAGCAGGGGGCAGCTGGAAACGGTGTTTGTAGGCTATACAATGCAGTACCGTACCTAGGGGGCTATGGTTTGGGGAAGGCCATCATTGTGGACATGACAGGTAAGTTTGCATGGATGAAATCATGCAGGCTATGTTTTTTTTGAGATACAGTAGCTAAATAAGCTATTTTACTCACTGTTTAAGAATGATTAATAGTCAGAATAGTGGTGTTTCACTGTGAAGATACAGTGGTTCATCCTTTTAAAGTTGCAGCGTACTGCAGAAGAGCTTGCATGGTGCCGCAGAATTCTATGGCACATTATTTAAGTGTCAGCCATTGTAACCATTAAAGCTAGTTATTACTAGTTTGACCACCAGAGGGAATCATTGAGAAGCATTTTATAGCCTTCAATAGTGGCTGTACTAGTGAATTTAAAATCTTGTTTTGTAAGAACATAGTATAAGGGACTGATTTTAAGAAATGCTGCTTAATTAATTTGCTTAATATTATGGTGATTCTATCCAAGAAAAATGAAAAATCCTCAGGGTTTCCGTTAGGATGGAATGGAAAATATGGAGCTGAACTGTAACGCGATTTGTCTTCCTCTGACGAGGAGTATGAAGGATCGGACCAATATACAGCATGGTACGTGTCCATGTTGAGATTTATTAACACTGAACACAAAATAACAAAATAACAAGGCGAACGAATGAAAACTAAACAGTTCTGTCTGGTGAAGACATAGAGACAGAAAACAATCACCCACAACTAAAATGGGGAAAACAGTATCATTCTCAATCAGAGACAACGAACGACACCTGCCTCTGATGGAGAACCATACCAGGCCAAACACATAAATACTACATAGAAAAAAGAACATAGACTACCCACCCCAACTCACACCCTGACCAAACTAACACAAAGACATAATAACGGAACTAAGGTCAGAATGTGACATGTACAATGTGACGGTCGGGAATAGGCTACAGTACTAACAGCATAACATTCCCACACCCTAATTGTATAATTGTAAATTAATAATAAATTCATTAATAAACTCAGTCCCCATGCTTGTCTCAGAGCAGCAAGGAATGGTGCTAAAATAGTTCACCACAGCGGGTAGGCTATTCCTTCACATCCTATTGCTTCGAACTTTAATATGCTCTTTAAATAAGACCTGGCACGAGTATCGAACCTGCATCTGTGCATCATTTTGTACTGCAATGCAGTAGCTTAGACCGCTGTGCCAATCAGCAGGACCCATCCACAATGTATCAAAATACAGAGAGGTGTTGGGTAAAGGTATATTGTCCTACAACCAGCCCATAATGGATTATTATCATACTGTACATGGGGGCCAGGTCAGGATAACCAAAACATGTCTTTATCATTTCTTTATGGTACTTATTTATTTTGATCCAAAGCCATGCATGAGTGAGTCACAGCTTTATGAAGGTGCCGGGCTATATGACTGCGCCATTAACTTAATAATATATAACGATATTTTGGAGGTTATTTCATTTTTTTTTTAAACTAAAGAGAGTGATTGTAATCTGAATAAAGGCCAAAATAATATTTGTAAAGGCCAAAGCATTTATTTCCCTTTATAGAGGGAGAGAAACGCTGGGCTAATTGTGCACCGCCCTATGGGACTCCCAATCACGGTCGGATGTGATACATAGTAATAATAATACTTTTTGTTGTATTATTAGTTTAGTCTTTTCTAGTCGGTTAAACTGAAATTGCAACCAATCACGGCCGGTTGTGATACAGCCAACCTAACTAAGAAATACATTTGACAATAGAATTATCTCCCTACCCTCCTTGTAGGCAAGTCTATTGTCCAGCTACCTGCTAATAGCCATAACGGTGGTGTACAACATGACCCGCATCCCCTGCCCTTGTGCCATGAAACTTGCGCACCCACCACTATTTCAGTGGATACAGGTGGAGAACTGCAAGGAAATCTCATTGTGCGCCACTTCGGAGCCATTACCAATATATATTGTCCTGCTAATAACAGGGTTAATAATATATCTGTGAGAATATCCAAGGGGCTTTTATATAATTCTAAATTAATAATAATAATAATAATCACTTTGTTTAAAAAATAACACTATTTTGGGGATGATTTTTTTTATTAAAATGAGCAAGAAAAATACCATTCTTGAACATGGGGTGAGACATTGTTACTAGACCACTGTGCTACTCAGGAGCTGTACAATGTGAATGGTCGGTAGTAGGCTACAGTACTACTGAAAGAGCAAAATAAGTTTCTCTTAGAATAAAAACCTTAGTGTAACAACATTTTTAGTAAGTAATACTGAGGTTGTGCACAATTATCTATTTAGGTTTATGTCGCCCATTCATTGTCAGTTAGACACAGTAGCGCCATCGGGACCCAAAAGCATAATCAGTGCTCGAACTCAAATCAAATCAAATGTTATTTGTCACATACAGATGGTTAGCAGATGTTAATGTGAGTGTAGCGAAATGCGTGTGCTTCTAGTTCCGACAATGCAGTAATAACCAACAAGTAATCTAGCTAACAATTCCAAAACTACTACCTTATAGACACAAGTGTAAGGTGATAAAGAATATGTACATAAAGATATATGAGTGAGTGATGGTACAGAGCGGCATAGGCAAGATACAGTAGATGGTATTGAGTGCAGTATATACATATGAGATGAGTATGTAAACAAAGTGGCTTAGTTAAAGTGGCCAGTGATACATGTATTACATAAAGATGCAGTAACTCCCCCTCGCGCTGGTCTGGAACAATGAAGTAGTGATGCAGGTTACTGTACTACCGTACTAAACCACAAATTACCTCTAAATCCTGCAGCATAATTGCAAAACTTTTAGTGGAGCGACCACTATAATATTGCATTAGAGCTGCTGTTTATTTCTAATGAGTAGACTTGCATTGTGATTAATTCATACAAAATCACACCTGTGCATATTATTAAATTACACAGATGTTCAAGATAACATGGTTTTATATTATTGGATAACTAATTTGCACACTCTTGGAATTCTCTCAACCAGCTTCATGAGGTAGTCACCTGGAATGAATTTCAATTAACAGGTGTGCCTTGTTGACTTTCTTTCCTTAATGCATTTGAGACAATCAGTTGTGCTGTGACAAGGTAGGGGTGGTACACAGAAGATAGCTCTCTTTGGTAAAAGACCATGTTTTCTCAAACGCATTAAGAAGGAAAGAAATTCAACAAAACATCCCAACATCATGATGCTGCCACCACCATGCTTCACTGTAGGGATGGTGCCAGGTTTCCCCCAGACATGACGTTTGGCATTCAGGTCAAAGAGTTCAATATTGGTATTATCAGACCAGAGAATCATGTTTCTTATGGTCTGAGTCCTTTAGGTGCCAATTGGCAAATTTCAAACGGGCTGTCATGTGCAGGAAGAGTCTTGGAGATTCTAAACTTTTTCCAGTTAAGAATGATGGAGGCCACTTTCTTCTTGGGGACCTTCAATGCTGCAGAAAAGTTTTGGTACCCTTCCCCAGATCTGTGCCTCAACACAATCCTGTCTTGGAGCTCTACGGACAATACCTTCGACTTCATGGCTTGGTTTTTGCTCAGACATGCACTGTCAACTGTGGGACCTTATATAGACAGGTGTGTGCTTTTCCAAATCATGTACGATCAATTGAATTCACCACAGGTGGACTCTAATCAAGTTGTAGAAACATCAAGGATGATCAATGGAAACAGGATGCACCTGAGCTCAATATTGAGTCTCATAGTAAAGGGTCTGAATACTTATGTAAATAATGTATTTCGTTTATGTTTAATACATTTTCAAAAAAACAACAACATGTTTTTACTTTGTCATTATGTGGTATTGAGTGTAGGTTGATTAATAAAATAAACAATACATTTTAGAATAAGGCTGTAACGTAACAAAATGTGGAAAAGTCAGGTGGCAGGGTAAAGTTACGAGGCATCCAGATAGATAATAATAAGAGTAATACGGTGCTGCCGTGCCTTCTTCACCACTGTGAGGGTGTGTGTGGACTATGTTAAGTCCTTAGTGATATGGACGCCAAGTAACCCTCAACCGGCTCCTCAGCAACCATGTTGATGGGGATGGGGGCGTGATCTCCCTCTTTCCCCTATAGTCCACGGTCAGCTCCTTGGTCTTATTAACATTGAGGGAGAGGTTGTTGACCTTTCTCTGACTTCCTCCCTGTAGGCTGACTCATCGGCATCGGTGATCAAGCCTACCACCATTGTGTCGTCAGCAAACTTGATGATGGTGTTGGAGTCGTGTGTCCATGCATTCGTGGGTGAACGGGGAGTACAGGTGGAGACTAAGCACACACCCCTGGGGGGCCCCTATGTTGAGGGTCAGAGTGGCGGAGGTGTAGTTGCCTACCTTCACCACATGGCGCCTGACCGTCAGGCAGTCCTGGATCCACTTGCAGAGGGAGGGGTTCAGTCCCAGGGTCCCTAGCTTGGTGATGAGCTTGGAGGGGACTATGGTATAGAACGCTGAGCTGTAGTCTTTGAACAGCATTCACACATAGTTATTTCCCTCTTGTCCAGGTAGGAGAGGGAAGTGTGAAGTGCAATTGAGATTTCGTCATTTTTCGATCCTGTTGGGGCGGTATGGGAATTGGAGTGGGTCTAGGGTGTCTGGATGATGGTGTTGATATGTATCATGACCAGCCTTTCAAAGCACTTCATAATTACAGATGTGTTTGTTACAGAGCGAAAGTCATTTAGGCAGGTTACCTTGGAACTCTTGGGAACAGGGAAAATGGTGGTCATCTTGAAACATGTTGGGATTACAGACTGGGACAAGGAGAGATTGAAAATGTCTGTGAAGATTCTTGCCAGCTGGTCTGTGCATGCTTTGAGAATGCACTCTGGTATTCCTTCTGGCCAGGTGGCCTTGTGATTGTTAACCTGTTTAAACGTTTTGCTGACATCGACCACAGAGAGTGAGATCACACAGACATCCGAAAAAACAGGGGCTTTCATGCAAGGAACAGTGTTATATTCCTTGAAGCGAGCATAAAAGGCATTTAGCTCGTTTGGGAGTTCTGCATCAATGGGCAACTCATGTCTGGGTTTCCCTTTGTTGTAATCCGTTATCCTCTGCAAGCCCTGCCACATATGACGAGCGTAGAATCTGGTGTAATAGGATTCCATCTTCCTCCTATATTTTCCTTTTGCACGTTTGATGTCTTATCAGAGGTCACAGCGGGCTTTCTTGTACACGTCCATGTTGGTGTCCTTGTAATCGGTAGCTCAAGTTTTTAGCCCAGCATAGATATTGCCTGTAATCCATGGTTTTTGGCTTGGATACATTCTTATAGTCACTGTGTGGATGACATCATCTATGCACTTATTGATGAAACCCGTGACTGTTATGGTAAACTCCTCAAAGCTATGGATGAATCCCAGAACACATCCCAGTCTGTACTAGCAAAACAGTCTTGTCGCGTCTGCTTCATCCGGCCACTTCCGTGTTGAGTGCATCACATTTTAAACAATTCAAAGCCAAAGAAAGAGCTAACCCTTGGTTTTCTTCTGAGCTGTCTGAGCACATTCAGAAATTAGGCCTGGGCCAAAGCAAGGAAAACGGACTATGTAATGGACTGGCAGTCTTTCAATTGAGAAACCAAGCTATATTTTAAACTATATCTCTGACTCTGCTGGTGATCCTTAAACATTTTGGAAGACAGTAAATGTAAGGAAGCGTACATATTCCTCTTCTTCCCTGCCTAAGCAAGTTCTGTCTGACGCTGGCATCATTACCGAGAAGAATGGAATAAGTGATGCTTTTAATCATCATTTTATCTTGGCAGGGTTTTTATTTGAGAGAAACTGTGGTTTAATTGACCCTGGTCAACCAATTGACTGCTCTTCCCACTGCCAGCCTCTAGCTGACTCGACGGTTAACCCGTGAACGTCTAGTGAATCTTTGTTTTATTTTCAACAATTTACTATCTGTGATGTGCTTGATGCCTGGCGTAAGATTGGTGTAAAAAATCAACTGGGGCTGATATGCTTGATCCATTTTTGCTGCAGGTCTCTGCCCCCCTGATTGCGGAATCATTAAACCATATTTTTTACCTGACGCTTATATGTCATACTATCCCCAAGGTTTGGAAGGCAGCCCATGTACACTCCCTCAAAAAGGTGGTGACCCTTGTGACCTAAATAATGAATCGTCGTATTTCTAAACTTTCTTGCCTAGCTAAAATATTAGAATCCTCGATTCATTCTCAGCTAAGATATTTTTTATCTTTGACAAGTATTCTAAATGTACATGAGTTGGATTTTAGACCAGGTCATAGCACTATCTCCGCTGCATCCCTAGTTATGAATGTTGTGGTCAACTGTATGTATAAATTACAACATTGTGCTGCCCTCTTCATTGACCTGTCAAAGGCTTGAGATACTGTTGATCACTCACTGCTAATTCAGAGGCATTCTTCAATGTAACTGGTTTAAAAATTACTTGACAGATTGAGTTCTATGTGTATCTACTGATGTTAAATCAGGTTTCATGGATTTTACGAAAGGTGTCCCGCAGGGGTCGATTCTGGGTCCTATACTTTTAACTGTTTACATCAACAATAATAATATTGTATGCCGATGATACTGTTGTGTATGCAATAGCCCCCACGGTTGACCAGGCTCTATCTGAACTACAGTCGGCCTTCATTGCACTCTAGAAATACTTTATTGATCTGAAATTAGTATTGATTGCAGTTAAAACTAAGTATATGTTGTTCTCTAGAGCACATAAAAATAACTCTGATTTAAGCATATGTACTTTGGAGTTACCAAACCCGGTCTCATGGATGGTTAACTCTGGAAATTAATTTGGCCTCTATGGAGTTAGGCAAATCAGCTTTTAGTTATCTTGCACCTTATTTGTGGAACAATCTTCAAAATGTTCTTAAAATGTTATGTTTTGTTGCCTCTAGGGCAATTCGGAAGGCTGATTGAGGACCTTATTTCTGATTTGTTTTTTCTAATTGCATGTTGTATTTATAATGAGGTGTAATTTATATTTTCAGTAATTTATATAATTCAGGGCTCATCTGTAAAAGAGACCTTGGTCTCAGTATGACTCCATGATAAAATAAACGTTTTTTTAAATTAATTTTTATCACTGGTACTTCCTAATTGAGCTTCTATTTGTAAACAGGAAGGAGGAAAAGGGATCAGATTTGCCGAAGGGAAGACGAGGGAGGACCTTGTATGCATTTCTGTGGGTATGAATAAAAGTGGTCAAGAGTTTTAGTAGTGCAAGACCCTAGTAGTGCAAGAGACATGTTGGTAGAAGTGAGGTAGGACGGTTTTACGTTTCCCTGCGTTAATGTCTCCACCCACCAGAAATGCTGTCTCTATGTGAACGGTTTCTTGTTTGAATATGACCCCATGCAGTTGGCCAGAGTGGTGTTGGCTTGTGGAGGGATGTAGACAGCCGTGATAATTATGGATGAGAACGCTCTTGGTAGATAAAAGTGTATGCAGCTCACCATGAGGTATTCAAGATTACCTTCACGCTTAAAGCAGCACACCAGTTCTTATTTATGATAAAATGCACTTAATCTCCTTTCAACTTCCTCGAAGTCGCTGTCCGATCCTGCCGCTGCATGGAGAATCCACAGAGTACTAGGTGCATCGCGTCATCCTCCAGCCACGTTTCTGTATGACATATAATATTGCAGCTTTTCAAGTCTCTCTGATAGGAGACTTTCGAACAAAGCTCATCCATCTTATTCTCGACTGATTGGACATTTGCCAATATAACGGAGGGGACCGCCGGTTGTTTATCTCTTTGCCTCAATTTCATCACCCACCTGTAGCACGTGCTCCAGCAGGTATATCTCTCTGGTCACCCCCAAAACCAGTTCTCTGCTGCCAATGACTGGAACGAACTACAAAAATCTCTGAAACTGGAAACACTAGCTTTAAGCACCAACTCTCAGAGCAGCTCACAGATTACTGCACCTGTACATAGCCCACCTATAATTTAGCCCAAACAACTACCTCTTTCCCTACTGTATTTATTTTTATTTATTTATTTATTTTGCTCCTTTGCACCCCATTATTTTTATTTCTACTTTGCACATTCTTCCACTGCAAATCTACCATTCCAGTGTTTTACTTGCTATATTGTATTTACTTTGCCACCATGGCCTTTTTTTGCCTTTACCTCCCTTATCTCACCTCATTTGCTCACATCGTATATAGACTTGTTTATACTGTATTATTGACTGTATGTTTGTTTTACTCCATGTGTAACTCTGTGTCGTTGTATCTGTCGAACTGCTTTGCTTTATCTTGACCAGGTCACAATTGTAAATGAGAACTTGTTCTCAACTTGCCTACCTGGTTAAATAAAGGTGAAATAAATCAAATAAAAGGTTTTGGTTGAAGATCTTATAACGTTCCGTACCAAAAATATGCAAAAATAGAAATAATTACAAAGCGGGCAAATACTTGTTCACGGCACTATAGTTCCACTTGTTTTCAAAAGGCCTCATTAATGACACATTAAACGGTTTTGCATCACAAGTGAATTCTCTTTTAGTAACGCCACTCTGATCTAAGTCAAATTAATTGATATTCAACATATTACCTTCTAAAGTTGCCTGGGGAAGAAAACATAAGGACCTCCACACATTTATTTCTAAAATCAACACCCAGGTTGTCATGGCAACAAAGTGCAAAGATTTTTTGTGCTAAAAATTGGCTGCCGTCAATATGCCCAACCTCTCTACCATGTGGACAACATTTGAGACGTAGAAGATGAATCAGCTGCCATGCTATAATTACAGCAACAATGCCTTCTACACAAAATAATATGTTTAGACAGAGAGTCAAATGTATGGCCATGGAAAAATTAATTGCATTGCTATTATTTATATGACTGACAGGTTTACATATCCGACACAACACGTAACAGACATGCTGTACCTGCGGTACTTATGGTCATATTATTTTTGAGTCAACAACTGGTCCATTAGTTTCACAGCTAACTTTAAATAATACTAATTTCTGTTTTGAAATTGGATGATAAGAGTAGGCTACTTTTGTCTGCCGAGTTTGTGTTATCTCTGTCTGTCTGTCTCCTCCCCTCCTCTGGGTGAGTGGTTAGAACCCAACCCACCGGTCACACTGAATTCTCTGAGAGACAAATGGGTAGCCATCTCCGCTCTTTAAAAACCGACTAAAGGGCTTTCAAGCTTTCAAACCTGACAGGTAAAAGAGAGGCATTATACCCCCCCACCCCACCCCCGTTAGCTGATTCATCTGAATAGCAGCCAGAAAACTATAATGGCACTTTGATTTGAAGATTTTAGAACAGGGTTGTTTGTGTGGGGGATTTTTTTGAAAAGGCTCCCTTAATCACCACTTTCTCCTTTAAGTGGTGTCAGCAAAGGCCAGAACAACAGAATTGAGGGCTGAAAGTGCTTGTTTGAAGGAGCTTTACCCCTGGTTTGTTAGACTGTAGAAATGTAACAGTGTTAATGATGCTTTTTGGCATTATCTCTGGGCATCCATTTAATTTTGATTGCCTCTGAGAAATTCTCTGCCACTGTAAATCTGTCTAATGAGCTGAACAGTCAATCTCTAATACAGGAAATATTGCCAGACAATACCACAGCTACTGTGTGTCATAATAACCTTGAAGGACAATGAAATACTATTTGTTAAAATTAGCATCTACACGTTCAACTCAGTGCCATTATCCGTGAAAAGTATGCTGTACATTGGTGTATCTTTTCAGGCCAAATACATTTTAAGTCTTCTTTATTTTGGAGTCAGCTTTATCAAAACCAAGGGCTAAGGGCTGTTTCACAGAAAAAGTACAACATTTCCATTAGCTATTGTAGAGGGCTGGATGGATAAGGGCTGCCAATTTGTGATTCTATTCCTCCCAGACCCAAGGAGACGCCAACACAGAGCCTAGAACAGTGGGGTGTTGCAGGGAGACATAAAAAGATCATTCAAAATTCTAGTTCTTCTTCAAATGGATCCCACGTAAGTTGGAGTGCTGCAGTGGCTGGAGATACTGCACACTCCATGTGGGTGACATAAATAAGACTAACATGATGAGGTAAGATATTGAGATCTATTGATTTAAGTCAAGATATAGTATGGAAAAACTACCTAGTACAGCAGTTCCCAAACTAGGGGTCGCCTGATATGAAAATGGGGTCATGGAGAATTTTCAAAATCCTGACGAAAAATATATATACTTGTTGAGGAGTCGCTAGAGCAGGATGGGACAAGGAAATCCCGGCTGGCTAAACCCTCCCCTAACGCTGGGCCAATTGTGCACCGCCTCATGAGTCTCCCGGTTTCTGACTGAACGACTCAAAAACTCCCCAGTTTATGCTCACCAAATGGACGTTAGATGTGAAGGCCGAGATGCCCATGGATTGACTTTTGTTCGCTATATATGTCGGGGGATCCTATTCATGAGGACATATGGTTCTATTTCTTGATTCCTGAGCATGAAACGTCACAGGGGATGTTCAGTGCGCTGCGTGGCTATATTGACGAAAAACTGATTGCATGGGATCGAATGGTGGGCTTTTGCACAGACGGGGCTCCATCTATGGTAGAACGGAGGCCAGGCCTTTGCACTCTAGTTATGAATTTGTCTCCTTCTGCCATATGGACTCATTGTATGATACACCGAGAGAAATTGGCGGCAAAAGAACTGAGCACAGAACTGAGATATACTGCAGCAGGTAACTTTGATTGTAAACTATATCAACCCACATCCACTGCACGCAAGCCTGTTCGCAAAACTATGTGGAGATATGGGATCAGAGCATGACAATGTTCTATTTCACACGAGGCTTGGTGGTTATCCAGGGAGACTGTTGGAAAGATTTTTCGCATCGAGAGAGGAACTGTTGTCATTCACAATGGATATAAAAAACAGACTTGGTTAACTTTCTGTGTAATGAAAAGAAAATGTGTCTCCTTGCCTGTGTAACAAGTCGGTCTTATGTAGAAAAAATTGAAATTGTGTTTTTTTTAACATTTGATAAAAGTAGAGACAGAGCTACAAAATGGTATAACATACACAGCAGTTGAGGAACAATGGGAAAGTAATTCTGCGTTGAAAGTTGATAAACCTGTTGTAATGGCGATTCCCTATGAAAAGCCACTGGCACAGAAGAGAGCTGTCCATAACCAGTCCACAATACTTTTTTTTTGTGAAGTTCCCATTTACTGCGCATATAAATTATAAATAGCTCCAATACACATATTCCTATACAAAAGAGACAGAGAGATGGATTCTATAAGCTGTATCTGTGATATGGTAAGAACTGTATGCCCCCTCCTCACCTGTACCAACCCTTCCTGGTCACCTTTGCTGCCTACACACACATGTGACCAGTGACCCATGACCCCAACCTATAGTGTCCTCTAGTGTACGAAACAAGTTAAAATAACCCTTGATAGACAACATAATATTATACACAACACATAAAAAGGCCAAAACGGCTCATCCACATACCGGCCCCTAATTGTTCTCGAACTTATGCAAGAAACAATTATACAAATGCAAAAAAGGGGCCAGCAATGTATGTATGTATGAGTCATCTTGGAGGGATGACCTTCAGGGCCAGAAGTTGCTAGCACTTATCCCCAGCTCAGCCTAACAAGGTACATTCTGTAGTAGCTTGACAGGTCGTTCAAGGCAGCTTCCTGTAGCACCCAGTATGCAATTCCTGCATGTTTCTCATGTAGATGGGGTGGGCAGTAACAGCAGGGCAGCCAATCTGTCCTGGGTTGTCACCACCTTCTCCTAAGGGAACGCCCGAGATCCACACCAAATCGGGTCCCAGCGGTATGGGGTCAATCTCCAACAGTACATTTTTTATTTAAGCTTTATTTAACTAGGCAAGTCAGTTACGAACAATTATTATTTACAATGACGGCCAAACCTTAACGATGCTGGGACAATTGTGCACTGCCCTATGGGACTCCCACTCCCGGACGGTTGTGATACAGCCTGGAATTAAACCAGGGTCTTAGACCGCTGCGACACTCGGGAGCCCAAAAGTACGGCGAGTCATCAGCAAGATCGATGGCCTGTGGAGCATCGCTGCCAATCAGCAACTCCACGCCGGCCCCAAAATGACCCTGCTGTACAAAGTCAGAAAGACCCTGTTTCACACAGTCCACAATTTGAGTATTTTTTTAAATGATTTCCAAATCTGTCAATTCCATAAATGTTCAGTAAACATTTTATCAGAGCAGTTACAATCCATCTTCATCTCACGCACCCCTCTCATCAGAATGTATATTCAATGATATGACGCCACTCATTGCCTTTGCACCAATGCGAAGGTAATACAGAGCGCAATACTCTGTTCTAATGTTCATAAATGAAGCATCAACATATTAGATAGAATTTCCCTATGAAACACTAACTCCAATTCCTGTGCCACAACGCTACAATTTACAAAACAGTGTTCAACTTGCATTGTGTTGCACACTTACCAACGTTCTTTGGTAAGCAATGGCGTGGGAGATTAAGCTCGTTGTTTCTTCTGGAAATGTTTGCCACAATCTTTGTCCGTTGTCATAGGCATAGCACGAGTGATTCCAATAATCCAACATGCTGCATGCAATAATCCATTATTCCAATTTCCATTGAGAATTCTTACTTTTGTAGTGGCGATTCTCTATGAAAAGCCACTGGCACAGGAGTGAGCTGTTCATGGCAAGTCCACAAGAATCAGCTTTCCCAAACTTTACTCTTTTTGGGTGAAGTTCCCATTTACTGCGCATATAAAATATAAACAGCTCCAATACACATATTCCTATACAAAAGGTGCAGAGAGATGTATTCTATAAGCTGTATCTGTGATATGGTAAGAACTGTATGCCCCCTCCTCCCCTGTGCCAACCATTCCTGGTCACCTGTGCTACCTACATACGCACGTAACCAGTGACCCCTGACCTAAACATATAGTTTACAAAACAAGTTAAAATACTCCTTGACAGACAACATGTGACTTTTATTTAACTAGGTAAGTTAGTTAAGAACAAATTCTTATTTGCTCTCCACTTTCTGGAAGTCTGTGGAATTAGAGTATGATAGCTAAGGAGATAGAGAAAACGCATGTCTCAGTATCTTCAAACTAAGGGCAACCATAGCATCCGTGACAGGGCGAAGGGTACATCTATGATATATACGGGTAACATAGTCTAGCTAGCTACATTTTCAGATATTTGTGTTTCTAATTTTGGCAGAAAGTCGTTTTCATTTCAAGTTAAAGTGTAACTAGCTAGCTAATGTTAGCTGGCTGACTCGCTAGGTAACGTTACGTTTATGATCTTATTATTCGTATCTCAGAGCCATTTGTGACCCATTTTGGGAAACTAGGCATATGTCGCAAGTCACAACTTCACAGGAGAGCTGTTTGAACATGTGAACTTTCGTCTTAGAAATTATGCTTTACAGCGAAAGCAATACAAGCGTTTCTGTAAGTTTATCGATCGCTCGACAAAACAATAAGTACACTTAGCATCAGGTAACTTGGTCACAAAAATCAGAAAAGCAATCAAATTAATCGTTTACCTTTGATGATCTTCGGATGTTTTCACTCACGAGATTCCCAGTTAGACAACAAATGTTCCTTTTGTTCCATAAAGATATTTTTTATATCCAAATACCTCCGTAAGTTTGGTGCGTTATGCCCAGGAATCCACCGGAAAGAGCGGTCACGACAACACAGACAAAAATTCCAAATTATATCCACAATGTCCACAGAAAGATGTCAAATGTTTTTTATAATCAATCCTCAGGGTGTTTTTCAAATATCTATTCGATAATATATCAACCTGGACAGTTGGCTTTTCACGAGGACCGGGAGTAACAATGGCCGCCTTTCTCTTTTGCGCACAACTCACTCTGAGAGCCCCCAACTCTCCACTTACGCAATGTGGTCGTTCACGCTCATTCTTCAAAATAAAAGCCTGAAACTATGTCTAAAGGCTGTTGACACCTTAGGGAAGCCATAGAAAAAGGAATCTTGTTGATATCCCTTTAAATGGGCAATAGGGATGCATAACAACAGAGAGGTTTCAAAAACAGGGGCACTTCCTGATTGAACTTTCCTCAGGTTTTAGCCTGCAATATCAGACAAAATTTTGACAGTTTTGGAAACTGTGTTTTCTAAGTGTTTCCTAAGTATTTTCTATCCTAATCTGTCAATTATATGCATATTCTAGCATCTGGTCCTGAGAAATAGGCCGTTTCCTCTGGGAACGTTACTTTTCCAAACATAAAAATAGTGCCCCCTAGCTTCAAGAGGTTAAGAAGTTTCTTATGGCATTGCACACAGTCAGTGTGAACCAGTGACTTGACACAACAACATTGGCCAAGCATGTTGTACATATAAAACGGAAAGGACACAGGGCGTCTTATTTAAAGAAAGGAGTTGCAGTCTGCCATGAAGCTTTCATCCATGTATACGGGTAAGAGTCTAGTTACAATTTGATATTAAACGTTTCTAATTTTGTCAGAAAGTTGTTTTCATTGCAAGTTAAAGCTTGCTTTTAGCTAGCTAACTGAAGTTCGATGGCTGGATTGCTAGCTAACATTGAACCTACTATATTTGGTTAACTTTAGCTAGCTATGACAATCGGTTTGTATTGCTAGTACTCTATGGTATAGTTAATTGTTTAGCTAGCTAGCATTAACATTACATGTCTAAACAAAATACCACAAGTTAAAGCTTGCTGTTAGCTAGCTAACGTTAGCTAAGCTTAAATGGCTGGCTTGCTAGCTAACATTAACTTACGTGTATGGATTGTGTGTAACGTTACTATAGGGATGTTTTCTCAGAATGCCATTACGCATTGCTAGTTATAGCCTAATGTTAGCTAGCTAACATTGAACCTATTTTGTTAACTTTAGCTAGCTATGACATTCGGTTTGTATTGCTAGTGGTTTAGGATTATGGTTAATGGTTTAGCTGGCTAGCTACATGTCTAAACAAAAGGACTCCAAGTTAAAACTTGTAAACTTACTTTTGAGAAAAAGGCCCTTGAATGTTTTGGTACAATTACTGGAGAGCTCTTCTTTGTCTACACGTATTCAGCATTGTTCACACCCTCTTAAGCCTTAGCCCCACCCATCTCTTTAAGGAGTCACATGTGAGGCCAAGTGCTAAACAGAGTGAGTAAGGTAGTGTAGTAAACAACCAAAGCTTTCAAGAGTAAAAGTGGTTTAAGTAGTAGGTACAAATGCACTTTATCTAGTCCTTGACCTATATCCTAATCTGACTTTATGTCCAGATAAAAAATAGAGTATAAATATTGTATAATTATTAGATGATGCTTGTGTAAATTGATGGGTAATGTGAAAGAAATCTTTTAACCACCCCCCAGACACACCTGGCTAACTTGATGGGTCATGTAATCATTGTCTTAGGAAGTGGAGTCTTTTGTTTAGACATGTAGCTAGCTAGCTATCTAAACAATGAACCATAATCCAAACCCATATCTACAGTAACAACAGATTGTCATAGCTAGCCACCATGAATGAAATGCTGGAGTTTGAATCTGCAGGTAGTTAAAGCTAAGCAACTAGGTTGAATGTTCGCTAACTACCATTAGGCTATAACTAACAATACAAATGGATTTCTGAGATACAAACAATATTACTACACAGATCATACATGTAACGTTAGATAGCGAGCCAGCAAGCTAACATTCCCTAGCTAACTATCAGTATGCTTTAACTTGCAATGAAAGCAAAATTTGAAACTTATAATATCTGAAAATGTAGCTAGACTCTTACCTATATACAGTGCCTTGCGAAAGTATTCGGCCCCCTTGAACTTTGCGACCTTTTGCCACATTTCAGGCTTCAAACATAAAGATATAAAACTGTATTTTTTTGTGAAGAATCAACAACAAGTGGGACACAATCATGAAGTGGAACAACATTTATTGGATATTTCAAACTTTTTTAACAAATCAAAAACTGAAAAATTGGGCGTGCAAAATTATTCAGCCCCCTTAAGTTAATACTTTGTAGCGCCACCTTTTGCTGCGATTACAGCTGTAAGTCGCTTGGGGTATGTCTCTATCAGTTTTGCACATCGAGAGACTGACATTTTTTCCCATTCCTCCTTGCAAAACAGCTCGAGCTCAGTGAGCTCAGCATTTGTGAACAGCAGTTTTCAGTTCTTTCCACAGATACAGTTTTATATCTTTATGTTTGAAGCCTGAAATGTGGCAAAAGGTCGCAAAGTTCAAAGGGGCCGAATACTTTCGCAAGGTACTGTATATGGCTGCATGATTGACGGTAGTGTGTCTTTTCCGTTTGGTTTGTAGCTAGCTACAGCTTGTTTGGCCGGGTTGTTTTGGCAAGTCACTCCGGTTCACCCTGACCGTGTGCAGAAAGTAGTCCATCACAACTTTTTCTCACTGATCTTTGTCAATAGCGCCTGCTAAACTCTAGGCAGCAATGTTGTTGAGAGCAGTAGCAACACTTTCAAAAAAGCCATGGCAGCAAGCATTATCTACACAGCAAGGAAGCATGCTACATGGCAGACTAATCCGAACTCATCTCTCGGCATGTCCAGCCTATCTATTATCTCAGCCAATCAAGGCTAGCGAGAAGTTTCCCAGCTTTGTCCGTGGCCAACTAGGCTCCAACTAGGCTTGTAATTTAACTATTGTATTCGTATTACAGATGGTATACAAGTTTGTTATTAAGTTCACATGTTCCAGAGGGCATTTCGGCCCAAAAAACATGTATATATATATATATTTTTTTAAACATTCATATGCCTCTCCTGTGAAGTAGTGACATGCAACAAACGCCTAGCTTCTTGAAACAGGTCACATTTGGTAAACTGAATGGACTGAATGCAAACATGCAGGGGAAATACAAAAAACATTCTACAGCAGCCGCACACAAGCCTAAGATAACCATGTGCAATGCCCAGCATCGGCTGGAGTGGTGTAAAGCGTCCCGCCTTTGGACTCTGGAGCATTGGAAACACGTTCTCTGGAGTGATGAATCATGCTCCACCATCTGGCAGCCCGACAGACAAATCTGGGTTTAGCCAGGTGAACGCTAGGTGAGGGTGAACACTATGCTAGGTGAAGGTGAACGCTAACGCGATGCCAGGTGAACGCTACCTGCCCGAATGCATAGTGCCAACTGTAAAGTTTGATAGAGGACGAATAATGGTCTGGGGCTGTTTTTCATGGTTCCGGCTAGGCCTTAGTTCCAGTGAAGGGAAATCTTCATGCGATTGCATGCATTGACATTCTAGACGATTCTGAGCTTCCAACTTTGTGGCAACAGTTTGGGAAGGCCCTTTCCTGTTTAAAAATGACAATGCCCCTGTTCACAAATCGAGGTTCATACAGAAATGGTTTGTTGAGATTATTGTGGAAGAACTTGACTGGCCCGCACAGAGCCCTGACCTCAACCCCATCGAATACCTTTGGGATGAATTGGAATGCCAACTGCGAGCCAGGCCTAATCGCCCAACATCAGTGCCCGACCTCACTAATACTCTTGTGGCTGAATGGAAGCTAGTCCCTGCAACAATGTTCCAACATCCAGTGGAAAACCTTCCAAGAAGAGTTGAGGCTGTTCCATCAGCAAAGGGGGGACAAACTCCATTTTAATGCCCATGATTTTGGAATGGGATGTTCAACAAGCAGATGTCCACATACGTTTGGCCATGTAGTGTATGTGATGGTTTGAGAAGACTATCAGAAATAATGTTTTCAATTGAATTTTCAGATATCAAAATGGGGTCGTGGTTCAAAAAAGATTGGGAGCCCCTGACCTTGTACCTTCTACTTATTCTAATCAATCGTGAGCCTATGATTGAATTTAGTAGCACAGTCTGGCAAAGTCACCATTCAGTCTGGTTTAAATGACTATGGGGTTGGGTCGGTCTGGTTTAACCAGGCTATATGACTATGGGGCTGGGTCAGTCTGGTTTAACCAGGCCATATGACTATAGCCCTGGGAGGCTGCTGTGCTGTCTTGACAGAGATCAGCTGAGTTGTGGAGTGGAACTCTATAAACAGATGACCTCATCCGTGTACTGCAGCCTACCTTTAAATCATCCACCTTAAAAGCATTCAACAAATCTTCACCACTAGCAGTGATATGTACCCACACCCATCCTGCCACATAAATATAAACATAACACCATATTAAAAATAACTTTTTCCCACTCTAACTCCGACCAAATGGCTGCTGCATGCATAGTCTGTACAGGAAACAGGTGTGGTACAGACAGAGAGACTCAACATATGATCTCATTCACAGTCTTAATGTAAGAACACCTTGGAAGGATTCTAAAACTGGACAAGCCTCAACCAAAACCCAAATGAACACCAGTTTACTCAGAAATATTCTCTACTGCTGCAGGTAAATGTCTGTATATCGCACAACAGATCATATGACCTTTAACATTGAGGATTATATTCAGCCAACCATTAGAGGTGTGATCACTGATCTTCTGCTAGTACCCATCGCTCTATAAGCCTACCACTGTGGTATGCCTATTGTTCCATATCTAGTTACAGATCCTTTCATGTGAGTGTAGTCTCACCCAACGTGATCGTATTACATGCAACAATATAAAAAAGTGACAGCGAGAGAGAGGGCCTTGATACCTGATTGGATTTGTCACCCCGTACACATGACCACGGGCAGAAATATGCTGTAGTAATTTCACACTAACGTGTGGCCCGTGTTATGGCACTTTGTTACTTTGGTGAGATATGGGAGATTTGTAGTGCCAGTGCAGCAAGCCAATCTGTCTGCTCACTATGGCAGGGCCAAAGCTGTCCCCATTTTCTCCTGCTTGGTTCCACTGCCTGCTGTGGCCTCAGATGATGAATGCTCTCCTCAACAGACAGAACAGAGCCTGTTGTTATTGATGTTCTCAATTAATAACCTTACCCCAGCCCAGACCACTGCAGAACCCATACCTGGACCATATACAGATCACTCACACTACTGCTGCAGCATCCCAGGCGGCTAACCATTTTTGGTTACCAGAACATTGATTTCCGGTAGAAAATGGGATCACTTTCCTCTAACCTCTTTTCAGATATCTGATATTTTGAGATGAACTCCAGGTGCTTGTACATTTAGTATACTAAATGTATTGTGAAATTTGACTACAAATGATCTCATATTATCTTAATTTTCTTCAATATCTTGCAACATTTGCTCACTGCTGAATGCGAACCACACCAAAACATTGTCCTGTTCTGTGATTCAATTTGGAAGGAATGACATTAGGCATGGAAACAGGATCTATTAGATATTAGGTAGCCCCTAAAGGATGGACCACGATACAGTATCTATCAATAAGACAAGCATTATTGATGAAAAGAGCACTATCTCCAGCCTCGACTACATCATGTAAAACCTGTCAATCAAAACAAAATCTGTGTGATTTAAATATCACTTCACTGAATGACCCCTATCCGATTACCGCTATTCTGATAAGATTTTCATCCTCTTCTGTTTCAAAATGTTTTCCCCTTTTGGCAGCGTGTTCTCAACACCTGCCCCCCTGTGTTAAGCTAGGGAGAGCCGGCAGGGACCACAGGCAGTCCAAGTGTCACTCCCCAATGGGCAAAGTGCTGTCTGAAGGTGATAGACTCCTGTGGCCACTAGCCAGCGTGACTCACCGGGCCTCATGGATGTCCTCAGCAACAACACCAGGTTACTCTCTCTCCAAATTGCATGTGCCTACCTGCCTTCCTGTCTCCGTGCCTGCATGTGTGCTTGTCTGCCTGTGTGCCTGCATGCCTACCTGCCTTCCTGTCTGTCTATGTGCCTGCCTTCCTGTCTCCCTGTCTGCCCCACAAGCAAGGTGACTCCTACCCAGCCCACTATCCCCTCTTGGAAACGGTTTTCCACCTGGAGCCTCAAAAACATGTTGGCTCTATTTGTTCAAGACTGGCCATAACAGGCCATATTACCCAAAGTACAACATGTCACACCTACTAAATGACCTTCGTTTACCCTCTTTGAATGATAGAGGGCTGCAGGACTGTGAAAAAAATATATAATGTTTACAGACATCATGCAACCCCCTTTTTATTTCAGTGAATTCAACTTTAGGATTTTCAACAGCCGAATTCACGACTTTACACTCCAGGAACTGCTGTGAGGATGATCAAACTGTTCATATTGATTAGGAGAGGTTTTATTAAATGCTTGTCACACCATTTATTGAATTCCTGTGCCTATCTTTCTAAAGAGGAAAATCATTTAAGATAAAATGTGATAAAAATCTATGGGGAGTTTAGGTATAATTTGATAATTGAGTGAGATCAAATCAAATCAAATCAAAGTTTGTTGGTTGGTTGCATACATGGATGTGCAGGTGTTATAGCAGGTGCAGCAAAATGCTTATGTTACTAGCTCCAACATTGCAGTAGAATGTCTAGCAAATACAATGCAAATGCACAAATAATGACCAAATGACGTGCAGCTTATAAAGGCTTCATAAAGCCTTCATAAACACTACATGAACGTGTCACAAATCATCTATAACCGTATGTCATGCTCTGTAACATATTCATAAATGTGTGACATAACCTCCAATATAAAATGTAACATAACCCACTATGTAAAATATGACATAAACCTGTGCTTTATAAAGGCTTTACAAATCATATAAATTGAGGCTTCACAAAGAATGTATAACCTTTGCATGCATCTTGGTAGAGCATTGCAATGCCAGGATAGCATATTTGATTGCCAGGACCACCCATACTTGAAAATGTATGCACGCATGACTGTAAGTCGTTTTGGATAAAAGTGTCTGCTAAATTGTATATATTATATTACTCTTTCACACTTTTTTTTATGAAAACAAAAAATAAAAATGATTTTCTGTGTTCACAACCATGCTTAAACCACATCAGGGATGGCTTTTGAGAACTGGTAAAAATCAAAGAAACTCAAAGAAATCAAAGATTTTGTTGTGTAGTTGCCCTGGGCCTGCACTGCTATTTGGTTAGCAGTTTCTCTGTAGTGCAATAAGTGCACATTTGATGAGTTTTCAAATCAAATGCCACTTGATGTGCCACTGGACAAAGAAACATTTGTAAGTTAAACTTTATTTATTGTAATTTTAATTAATTTGTAGAAGTGTTGAGTTACATTACATAGATACCGTTATTTCAAATAATTCAGCAATTGCTAGCTAACTAACTATTAACTAACTATTTCACCCTTTATAAAGGACATGATTATATCATATTCAGCCCAATGGGTTAAGTCACATTTGACATTGGTGATTATGTCACACAATTATGCCACATTTATTAACCCTTTATAAAGCATGACATATTGTTATAGATGCTTTGTAACAAAATGGTCTAGTGCTTATTAAGGCACTATGAAGGCTTTATGAAGCCTTTATAAGCTGAACATAATTTAAAGCAGGACCAAAAAATCTGTAGACACAAATGTAGGATCGTCATTTGATCCATTTTGCTACAGCAGGAAAGTAATGTTGCATTAACAGGACATTATTATAGCTAATTTACATTTTTGTAAAGGTTGATAAACATTTTCGTAAGGGAAAATCTAGTCTGAAATTTCAAATGAAAATGAAAAACTTCAGAAGCCTTTTATACCTCAAATACACTACAAGTTTTATATTTCCTGCATTGCAGGAAAGTTCTCCAGCAACAGGGTGATCAAATTAAGATCCTACATCTATATATTAGAGTGAGCAGTGTCAGAACCCAGAATATAAATAGATGGTATGTCTAAATAGTAAATACAGTGCATTCGGAAAGTATTCAGACCCTTTGACTTTTTCCACCTTTTGTTACTTTACAGCCTTATTCTAAATGGATTAAATTGTTTTTTCCCCCTCTTCAATCTATGCACAATACCCCAAAATAACAAAGCAAAACATTTTTTTTTGCAAATGTATAAAAATCTGAAATAACACATTTACATAAATATTTTGTTGTACTTTGAAGCACCTTTGGCAGCGATTAAAGCCTTGAGTCTTCTTGGGTATAACGCTACAAGCTTGGCACACCTGTATTTGGGGAGTTTCTCCTATTCTTCTCTGCAGATCCTCTCAAGCTCTGTCAGGTTGGATGGGGAACATGGCTGCACAGCTATTTTCAGGTTTCTCCAGATGATGTTACATTGGGCTCTGGCTGGGCCACTCAAGGACATTCAGAGACTTATCCCAAACCCTTTCCTGTATTGTCTTGGCTGTGTGCTAGGGGTCATTGTCCTGATGGAAGGTGAACCTTCGCCCCAGTCTGAGGTACTAAGCGCTCTGGAGCATTTTTCTGTCAAGGATCTCTCTGTACTTTGCTCCGTTCATCTTTCCCTCGATCCTGACTAGTCTCCCAGTCCCTGGCGCTGAAAAACAGCCCCACAGCATGATGCTGCTGCCACCACCATGCTTCACTGTAGGGATGGTCCCAGGTTTCCTCCAGAAGTGACACTTGGCTTTCAGGTCAAATAGTTCAATCTTGGGTTCATCAGACCAGAGAATCTTATTTCTCATGGTCTGAAAGTCCTTTAGGTGCCTTTTGGCAAACTCCAAGCAGGTTGTCATGTGCCTTTTACTGAGGAGTGGCTTCCATCTGGCCACTCTACCATAAAGGCCTGATTGGTAGAGTAATGCAGAGATGGTTGTTCTTCAGGAGCTCTGTCAAAGTGACCATCGGGTTCTTGGTAGCCTCCCAGACCAAGGCACTTCTCCCCCGATTGCTCTTTTTTGCTGGGCGGCCAGCTCTAGGAAGAGTCTTGGTGGTTCCATCATTTAAGAATGGTGGAGGACACTGTGTTCTTGGGGACCTTGAATAGTGCAGAAATGCTTTAGTACCCTTCCCCGAATCTGTGCCTCGACACAATCCTGCCTCTGAGCTCTACGGAGAATTCCTTCGACCTCCTGGATTGGTTTTTGACTTTCACTGTCAACTGTGGGACCTTATATAAACAGGTGTGTGCCTTTCCAAATCATGTCCAATCGATTGAATTTACCACAGGTAGACTCCAATCAAGATGTAGAAACATCTCAAGGATGATCAATGAAACCAAGGATGCACCTGAGCTCAATTTCGAGTCACATTTTAAATTGTAATAAATTAGCTGAAAAAAATATGTATATACTGTTTTCGCTTTGTCATTATAAGAGAGATAACAGAGATTAGCAGCAGCGATTAGAGATTAGAAGTGGGGGGTGGAGGGGGGGCAATGCAAACAGTCTGAGTAGCCATTTGATTAGCTGTTCAGGAGTCTTATGGCTTGGGGGTAGCAGCTGTTTAGAAGCCTCTGGGACCTAGACTTGGCGCTTCGGGTACCACTTGCCATGCGGTAGTAGAGAGAACAGTCCATGACTAGGGTGGCTGTAGTCTTGGACAATTTTTGGGCCTTCCTCTGACACCACCTGATATAGAGGTCCTGGATGGCAGGAAGCTTTGCCCCGGTGATGTACTGGGCCGGACGCATTACCCTCTGTAGTGCCTTGCGGTCGGAGGCCGAGCAGATGCCATACCAGGGCATGATGCAACCGTCAGGATGCTCTCGATGGTGCCGCTGTAGGATCTGAGGACCCATGTCAAATCTTTTAAGTCTCCTGAGGGGGAATACGTTTTGTCGTGCCCTCTTCACGACTGTTTTGGTGTGTTTGGACCATGCTAGTTTGTTGGTGATGTGGATGCCAAGGAACTTGAAGCTCTCAACCTGCTCCACTACAACCCCATCGATGAGAATGGGGGCATGCTCGGTCCTCCTTTTCCTATAGTCCACAATCATCGTCTTTGTCTTGATCGCATTGAGGAAGAGGTTGTTGTCCTTGCACGGTCAGGTCTCTGACCTCCTCCCTATAGGCTGTCTAATTCATTTTAGAATAAGGCTATAATGTAACAAAGTGTGGAAAAAGTCAAGTGGTCTGAATACTTTCTGAATGCACTGTCATTTGGAAATGTATGTACAGTGGTAGGTATATTAGGATGAGCTATGTTTGTGGTTACAATATATACATACACAGATAGTAATTAAAATGAGTCTCAAGGTGCAGGGCAGAGTACTGGGTAATCAATCATTTTGCCTGCGCTACAGTGAGCTATATCAGCTAATAAGGGACTATTAAAGGCACAGTGCATATTGTTTTTGTTATTATTATTATTATTATTATTTTTATTAATATTTGTTTTCATTCCCATTTTTTCAGGGGGTACTGCAGCACCCTCAGCACCCCTACTTCCTGCGGCTATGCTCCAAGATACACAATAATACATCCCTGCTTCCTCATAAATATGACAGTAACATCCCACTTCTGCCTCCCCTCTGCTCCATTTGGCCTTTCACAGAACATACATCTTGCATAGTCTAAATGTGCTGTTTGGGGACTGACTAGATGAAAGAAAAGCCCTCCACTGTTAACAGAGAACATGTAGCTTCAAGGGTAAATAGGCTGTGAGCATTCTCAGAGGGATGGATGGGGAATGGAACAGAATGGAATGGAATGATAGGGCTCTAGAATGAATGGATTCTGTGTTTGCCTCTTAATTACTTTGTAACTGTGCATCCTGTGAGGATCCTTAACGCACCTAAAAATAACAAAGTGGGAAACTTGAGCGTATTTGTAGTGGCATCTCACATAATAATTTGTTGTGATGTTTTTACAAAAGGGCCAAAAGTTCATCCATCCTCATCTACAGTAGGGTCCCCCCCCCCTCCCCCCGTTTTTTGCCTTAGCACTAGACAGCTGATTCAAACAATCAAAGCTTGATGATGAGTTGGTTATTTGAATCATCTGTGTACAGCTAGGGGGAAAAACAAAAAAATCACCTGGGGCAGCCCCAGGACCGAGTTTGGGAAACCCTGCTCTACAGTACAAAAAGTGACTCATACCAACAATTTACTGTAGCGTAAATTATGGTTTAGTTTAAAGTGTTGTTTGGTTGGTTGACGAGCAAGTTGGAGTATTAACAAAAAAATGACACAATCCATTGCAGCTTTACCCAAGTCATCCTCCTTTACTTCTCAGAGAGAGAGCGAGAAAGAGACATTTTTAATGGATGTAATGAAGTGAGTGATGTCACTCCACTCCATTGGCCCCTGGAATGGCGCCAAAGGAGATGGCTGCCGTTTTATGTTCCCATAACCAATTGTGCTATTGTGTATGTTTTTTTATGTTATTCGTAACTTATTTTGTCCATAATATTTGTGCGACCGAGTCTTATGACCGAAAAGTGCTTCTAGATATCAGGACCGAGATTACTCACCCAGTACTGGAGGAATACTTTTTCTTCAATGAGTCGGACGGGAAGGATTTACTTCAGACACCCGACATGGCCCTCATCCCTGTAATTCGCAGGAGAAAGCGACGGAGGTATTGGGGACGAAGGCCCAGATGCCTTGTAAGGATCTGTTGCCGAGAGGGTAATCTACCTCTACCATCGGTCCTATTAGCCAATGTACATTTAATCGATAATAAAATAGACGAACTACGATCGCGGTAAACCTACCAACAGGACATTAAAAACTGTAATATCTTATGTTTCACTGAGTCGTGGCTGAATGACGACATGAATAACATACAGCTGGCAGGTTTTAAGCTTTTCGGCAGGATAGAACAGCGGTTTCTGGTAAGACAAGAGGTGGCGGTCTATGAATATTTGTAAACAACAGCTGGTGCACGAAATCTAACGAAGTCTCGAGGTTTTGCTCACCTGAGGTAGAGTATCTCATAATGAGCTGTAGACCACACTATTTACCAAGATAGTTTTCATCTGTATTTTTCATAGCTGTCTATATACCACCACAAACCGATGCTGGCACTAGATGAGCTGTATACGGCCATAAGCAAACAGGAAAACGCTCATCCAGAGGTGGTGCTCCTACTGGCCGGGGACTTTAATTCAGGGAAACTCAAATCCATTTAACCTCATTTCTACCATCATGTTAAATGTGCAACCAGAAGGAAAAAACTTTATACCATTTTTACTCCACAAACAGAGACACGTACAAAGCTCTCAATTTGACAAATCTGACCATAACTTTATCCTCCTGATTCCTGCTTACAAGCAAAAACTAAAGCAGGAAGCTCAGTGACTCGGTCAATAAGAAAGTGATCAGATGAAGCAGATGCTAAAACTATAGGACTGTTTTTTGCTAGCACAGACTGGAATATGTTCTGGGATTCTTCTGATGGCATTGAGGAGTACACCACATCAGTCACTGGCTTCATCAATAAGTGCATCAATGATGTCGTTCCCACAGTGACCGTATGTACATACCCCAACCAGAAGCCATGGGTTACAGGCAACATCCACATTGAGCTAAAGGGTTGAGCTGCCGCTTATAAGAAATCCCGCTCCGACAAACCATCAAACAGGCAAAGCATCAATACAGGACTAAGATTTAATCATACTACATCGGCTCCGATGCACGTCGGACGTGGCAGGGCTTGCAAACTATTACAGACTGCAAAAGAAGCAGAGCCGCGAGCTGCCCAGTGACACTAGCCTACCAGATGAGCTAAATTACTTCTATGCTCGCTTGGAGGCAAGTAACACTTGCGCCCAGTTTACAGTTCCTACAGCTTCCACACGATGTCGCCAGTTTTGGGAATTGAGTTGAAGTTAATCTTTGGTGAAATGAGGAATAGGCACTTCCTGTCAGAGGGTACATCTTGGGAAGTTATGAAAGAGAGAAAATCATCCATGATTTCAAGACTTGCTGCTATTGAATACAGATCGCCCCGTGATAAATTTGATCGATTATTAACGTTTACAAATACCTAAAGTTGGATTACAAAAGTAGTTTGAAGTGTTTTGGCAAAGTTTATAAAGTTTATAAAAAAGACATTTTCAGCCTGTCCCTGTCTGAGTCTGTAATACCAACATGTTTCAAGCAGACCACCATAGTCCCTGTGCCCTAGAACACTACGGTAACCTGCTTAAATGACTACCAACCGGTAGCACTCACAGCCGTAGCCATGAAGTGCTTTGAAAGGCTGGTCATGGCTCACATCAACACCATTATCCCAGAAACCCTAGACCCACTCCAATTTGCATACTGCCCCAACAGATCCACAGATGATGCAATCTCTATTGCACTCAACGCTTCCCTTTCCCACCTGGAAAAAAGGAACGCCTATGTGAGAATGCCATTAATTGACTACAGCTCAACGTTCAACACCATAGTGCCCTCAAAGCTCATCACTAAGCTAAGGACCATGGGACTAAACACCTCCCTCTGCAACTGGATCCTGGACTTCCGGACGTGCTGCCCCCAGGTGGTAAGGGTAGGTAACAACACATCCGCCACGCTGATCCTCAACACGGGGGCCCCTCAGGGGTGTGTGCTCAGTCCCCTGCTGTAATCCTTGTTCACTCATGACTGCATGGCCAGGCACAACTACAACCCCATTATCAAGTTTGCCGATGACACAACAGTGGTAGGCCTGATCACCAACAACGATGAGCCAGCCTATAGGGAGGATGTCAGAGACCTGACCGTGTGGTGCCAGGACAACAACTCCCTCAACGTGATCAAGACAAAGGAGATGATTGTGGACTACAGGAAAAGGGAGGACCGAGCACGCCCTCATTCTCATTGACCGGGCTGCAGTGGAGAAGGTTGAGCCTCATGTTCCTTGGTGTTCACATCACCAACAAACTAGAATCGTCCAAACACACCAAGATAGTTGTGATGAGGGCACAACAAAGCCTATTCCCCTTCAGGAGACTGAAATGATTTAGCATGGGTCCTAAGATCCTCAAAAGGTTCTACAGCTGCACCATTGCGAGCTAACTGAATGCTTGCATCACAGCCTGGTATGGCAACTGCTTGGCCTCCGACCACAAGTCACTACAGAGGGTAGTGAGTACGGCCCAGTACATCACTGCATGCATAGTCACTTTAACTCTACCTACATGTATATATTACCTCAAATACCTCAACTAACCGGTGCCCCTGCACATTGACTCTGTACCAGTATCCCCTGTACATAGCCTCACTATTGTTATTTTACTGCTGCTGTTTAATTATGTGTTACTTTAATTTTCTATTTTTTACTTAACACTTTTTTTTTTTAAACTTCTTTAAGCGTTGTTAAGGGCTTGTAAGTAACCATTTCATTGTAAGGTGAAATTGTACCTGTTGTATTCGGCGCATGTGACAAATAAAATTGTATTTGATATGGGACACCTTGTCACGCCCTGACCATAGTTTGCTTTGTATGTTTATATGTTTTGTTTGGTCAGGGTGTGATCTGAGTGGGCATTCTATGTTGTATGTCTAGTTTGTCTGTTTCTGTGTTTGGCCTGATATGGTTCTCAATCATAGGCAGGTGTTAGTCATTGTCTCTGATTGGGAACCATATTTAGGTAGCCTGTTTTGTCATTGTGGGTGATTGTCTATGTTAGTTGCTTGTGTCAGCACATTTCGTATATAGCTTCACAGTCGTTGTTCATGTATTGTTTTGTTCAGTTTACTTCGTGTTTTCGTCATCCATTAAAATTATGCATTCATTATGCATCCGCTTCTTACGACGATCGTGACACACCTTTCCTAATTACAGAAAACAATTCAAAATCACGAATGCCGCTTTTATAGTCTCAACAACATGGTTATATTTGGCTCGTATTTCTGTCCGATTTGTTTGATGGACATACAATAGAATATGAACATCGAATAGACAATGACAACAATGTGTTAGATGTGTAGTATATACTGTGTACAATGTACACTAAGGTAAAGGTAAGCAATAAGGAAAAGGTTAGCGTGGGATCAACAGGAGCATGCTTAGAACAAGACATCTCAAAAAGTGCTTGACAGAGTAAAAGTGCATGTTTTGTGACAGATACAAGCTTTGTGGGTATCATCACTGATTATAACAAAAGCATAAATTACTTTTCGCGTTACGTATCTATTGATGGGAGTCCGTTAGATTTGAGGGCAGAATCCACAAAATGTGCTTGACTGTTTTCCTCTTTACAAGGGAGTGTAACATGTTTGGCTGACAAACATAGATCACATAGATCATCTCCCCAATGGGAACCAGGACATTATTCACCCCCCTTGGCATTTTTCCTATTTTATTGTCTTACAACCTGGAATTAAAATAGATTTTTTGGGGGGTTTGTATCATTTGATTTACACTACATGACTACCACTTTGAAAATACAACATGTTTTTTTTATTGTGAAACAAACAAATAAGACAAAAAAATGGAAAACATGAGCATGCGTAACTATTCACTCCCCCCAAAGTCAATACTTTGTAGAGACACCTTTTGCAGCAATTACAGCTGCATGTCTCTCGGGGTATGTCTCTATAAGCTTGGCACATCTAGCCACTGGGATTTTTGCCCATTCTTCAAGGCAAAACTTCTCCAGCTCCTTCAAGTTGGATGGGTTCCGCTGGTGTACAGCAATATTTAAGTCATACCACAGATTCTCAATTGGATTGAGGTTTGGGCTTTGACTAGGCCATTCCAAGACATTTAAATATTTCCCCTTAAACCACTCGAGTGTTGCTTTAGGAGTATGCTTAGGGTCATTGTCCTGCTGGAAGGTGAACCTCCTATGGACAGATACTCCAATCTCCGCTGTGGAGCTTTGCAGCTCCTTCAGGGATATCTTTGGTCTCTTTGTTGCCTCTCTGATTAATGCCCCCCTTGCCTGGTCTGTGAGTTTTAGTGGGCTGCCCTCTCTTGGCAGGTTTGTCGTGGTGTCATATTCTTTCAGTTTTTTAAGAAATGGATTTTAATGGTTTTAATTTAATGGTTCTCCGTGGGATGTTCAAAGTTTCTGATATTTTTTTATAACCTAACCCTGATCTGTACTTCTCCACAACTTTGTCTCTGACCTGTTTGGAGAGCTCCTTGGGCTTCATGGTGCCGCTTGCTTGGTGGTGCCCCTTGTTTAACAGTGTTGCAGACGCTGGAGTCTTTCAGAACAGGTGTGTATATACTGAGATCATGTGACAGATCATGTGACACTTAGATTGCACACAGGTGGACCTTACTTAACTAATTATGTGACTTCTTAAGGTAATTGGTTGCACCAGATCTTATTTAGAGGCTTCATAGCAAAGGGGGTGAATACATATGCACGCACCAATTTTCCGTTTGGCATTTTTTTGCATTTTTTGAAACAAGTAATTTTTTTCATTTCACGTTACCAATTTGGACTATTTTGTGTATGTCCATTACACGAAATCCAAACAAAAATACATTTTAATTACAGGTTGTAAAGCAACAAAATAGGAAAAACGCCAAGGGGGATGAATACTTTTGCAAGGCACTGTAGCTAACATTAGCTGGCTGGCTGGTTAGCTAACGTTACGTGACGTGTGTACAGCACCCGTTGTATATGGCCGGTGTCAGTAAACATCTACAATAAAACATTCAAAGGCGATTTTCTCAAAAGTGAGTTTGCAAGTTGATCAACTTTCAAAGTAGAATTACTTTCCCAGTGTTCCTCAAATGCAATGCATGATATACCATTTTGTAGCTGTGAGTCTCTAATTTTATCTAATGTAAAAAACATAATTTCACATTTTGCTATATAAGACCGAAGCCCGGTAGTGAGTCACATATGTGGCTATTCCCTATAAATGTTTTAATCTGGATAATATTCTGAAGAATAAGTCATATTGTAAAACATATGGACTATCCAAACCTAGGTTAGGTCAGGGCCAGTTTTCAAAAAGTGTCTTAGAGTAGAAGTGCTGATCTAGGACCAAGTCCCACACTGTCTATATAATCTTATATAAAGCCAAGATTAAGAGAAGGGAGTAGCTTCAAATACTCCTCCTTTCCTAACCATTCCTCTCTACTAGTGTCCTCAATCTGGCGGCCACGCCCCTAATACCTTCCCATCTGGAACATTGAGACGCCTTGTTAGCAAAGCTCCTATTGTCCTCTATTAATATCCATCAATTTATGGGTCGTTCCACCAATTTGGTGCCTTTTGAGAAGTGTAACTTGGTAAAAAAAAAAAAAAAAAATATTTCACCTAATTTTAACATTCAGTCAGAGCACATGTTCAACTTAATCAAAACACGTTTTTTTTCCATCTCATGAGGTTACATAAAACAATTACTATAGTAAGTGCCTATTAAGTGCCAAATAAAGTAACAGGGTTGCCCGTAACAGGGTTGCCCGTAACAGGGTTGCCCGTAACAGGGTTGACGATTTCTTCTTAAATCAGCCATGAATCCCCTTGTGACAAGGGGAATGGAAGCTTGTTGTGTGCAACAGGGAGTGGCAATTGATTGCAAGCTTCACTAAATGTTTGAATTGTTAAAACAATTTAACCCTGTCTATCTATACATAACTGGTGTGTTATGGTCGACTCACTCAGTTTTCCGACACAAAACACCAGCTCACCTGCTTTTACTCTGTTTGACTATTAGATGTCCAATGTTAAAAAGGAATAGTTTCACCGTATTACCAAGTTCAGTGGTTTATATTAAAGGGCACTTCATTTAACAGTCTTTTAAAATTGAATATTGGTTCACAATTTCTAGTAAAAATATTATTGGGAAAAAAAGCACTCTTTTCATGGAACTACCCTTATGATGACAACTAAGAGAGTTTATCCATACTGCATTTAATTAGGCATAAAGTACATGATTTCTGATATAGTTTCTAAGGTGCTTATATTTGATATTCAATCATTTGATGACAATATTGTAATTACACTGCAGTTTGATTGAAATGAGGCTGATTCATGTATGTGTCACTCCATCTACTTGTTAATGATGACAATACAAAGTGCATTACTATAGTGTTAATTGTTTCACTTGACAGTCATGTTTACATTCAGCACTATGCAAACAAGTGACAGAATAAAAATGCCACCAACTGCAAAGAGAGGGGAGAATATAGGATTTTACAACTATAGCTAAATTCGAACGTCTAACAGGTAACAGTCTTGACGAGACCTTTAACAACCTTAATTATCTTAGCATTTAATTGTCTTTTACTAAGTCAAACAAAGTGACAACATGCTCCGGAGGTCCCCTGGGAAGCAACTGTTGCTGATTAACATGTCCTGTAGAAATATAACACAGATAATGAACGCTGTGTCACATACAAAATATGTCTGTCCGTTCTACAGAAACAACAGTCATTTCATACTTCAATTAATGTTATCTTTTTAATTGCAACTATCCACCGGTGGGTGAGCAAAAATGATTCATGTTTGGAGTTCAATCGGGGAAAAACACAATGTTTACTCTGGTAGACTATGGTAATTAGCCAGCAATGATTAGAATTACCTGAAGGTCATAAGAGCTCCAGAATGGGAACACTAAAGAACAAGAAGAACTAATGGAATTAGTCATTAACAGTTCCACTGTTTATTCTACTATCATGAGAAGGCCATAAAAAATAACTAGTAATGCTGCATAAGGTTAAAATCTCACCTTACAGGTGAAGATAATTAGAAATAGGTGTATTCACTTTTGAGGACACAAACTCAAGTACAAATACAAGTAAATATATTAAATATTTTATATGATGTGTTTCCTATTCAATAAAACTGCATGAATAAGGCTTGAAATGCTTACATGCTTTCTAAATATAGTATAATTAAATTATAAAACAGCAACCTATAAGATTTCAACTTCCTTATAACTGTAAAATACATTTTTGTATGTTCATTGTTAGGGAAAATAAGCATATATTCTTAAGGTGTTTTATTGTTTAAAATGTATGAATAATTTTAGATTACTTTGATAAAGTTGGCTATAAAATCGATCTCTGAATGTGTTAGAGTGATGAAACCACTCTCCCCTGACTGCACTGCGTAAGGATTGCAGGCATGTGCTTTGGCAGTGGCTGTGACATAGGGTTCAGCCAGGAGTTGATGGGCAGTCGGTAGAGCGAATGAAATGGTAGGAGGGACATCCTAGCTTCAAGTGGTGTCAGATTTCACATCCTACTTCACACAGGCATCAGGGCTACCACTTAATGGAATCCATTTATGTCTACGGTGTCCAAAGATCGATCTATAAGCAAATATGTCTGTCTGTCGGAACCGGTACCAGAACCACCCAGGTCCTCTAAACTGAGGACATTACATCAAAGAATTAAGGTGAAGTGATTCCATTGTGACTGAAACTTTTCTACACTACCTACCCAGCACTCATATCTACAGTAATATGTCATCTACCATCACAGATATCTTCCACACAATTCAACCTGAAGCATCAAAAACTCATCAGACCGGGGCAGGGCACTGATGTCACTGTGCACTCTCCTATTTCAAGTCTCAACCGCTTGCTACATAACCTACAAGTCTAGCAATGCTGCCTGAATCACACTCTGTGCTCTAATCTCTATACTATCATAGCTCTTAGAATACATACCAAATACAGTATATTGCTTCATTGTGGTATGCTAGTGTAGATAATGGAAAAAACGCCCATGGTCTTTAAACTGGTCTCTCGCAAGCTTGCTTCTCAAGACAATGCCACTCGGAATGAAATGCCAGTCTTTTAATTAATGTCTTATACGCTATGTTCCTCTTGAGCACATCCAATGTACAATTCTTGGAAAACCTTTCTTTCTTTGGTACTGGCAGTACATGTATGGAAGGAAAGGGTTAGTCCTGTTTGAACCACAATGAAATATTTAAATGAAATGTTTCTATTCTATGTTAGAAATGGATGTACAGGTTTTGATGTATAGAAGGCTCATAAGGTTAGGTTTTGTTCTAACACTTGACTAATGTGCTTCTAATTTGACTCCTAAATAATTGAATGGTGGTCCCTGTAGATACATTGGAAATACAGCCTGAATCATAAAGCATTTTGGCATAACCCAGTGGAGTCTAAGGGACCAGGTAGAATGGAACAGAACAGCAATCGATTGCAGGCAGCCACAGAATTTTGAGATGGAAATGACAACAATACTTTGCCTTTGAGGCTTTGGACAGCCAGTGGTACAGGTTCCATTACTCCAAAATGTATGTGGACATTTCACTCTAGATTCTTTGATGAGGAAACATAGAAAAAGGCCAGATGGGAGACTGGTGGGAGTTACTGTGCTGTGCAGGCAATTACACTGTGCCAACTAAATAGCCTACAGTATGCAATGATGCAACAATCAGAAGCAGCAAGGACAAGACAGAGTTCCTGAAATTCTTTTCAGAATTCATCAGCCTGGTTAGTACATGATCAACATAGCAATGATGTGAAACATGGAAAACCTAAGTGTTTTGTATCCTGCAAATCTGTCACAATTATTCAACGATCATCGTTAGACTAGTATACTTATTTATCATCCTATTGTGCTAGTATTAGGATCTACAATCGACTGTGTTGTGCCAAAGGATATGGTAATCATGCAATGTGGCTTTTTGAGGTGCACAGTGAGGGAGACAATTAAGATGAAATCCCTTGGTTCCAATCAGTACCCTCTATATTTCTGAAAGTCACAACATGATTTGAAGCAACACAACATGGCCAGAGACACAAGCATACAAACCCCAAAAAACATACGCACTATACACACACGTACACATCAGTGGAGGCTGCTGAGGGGAGGATGGCTCATAATAATGTCTAGAACGAAGCAAATGGAATAGTATCAAACGCATGGAAACCATGTGTTTGATGTATTTGATACCATTACCCTTATTCCACTTCAGCCTTTACCAGGAGCCTGTCCTACCCAATTAAGGTGTCACCAACCTCCTGTGGAACACATGGATTCTGTGTTGTACATAAGTGCTAGTAGAGTAGGGTCCTGAGGGCACACGCTTAATATGTTGTGAAATCTGTTGTGAACGTATTGTAATGTTTAAAAAAATGGAAAACTGCCTTAATTTTGCTTAACTCCAGGAAGAGTAGCGGCTCCATTGGCAGCAGCTAATGGAGATCCATAATAAATACAAATACACATCTGATAGTATGAGCTTAATTTTTTTTATTGTGTAAGTGAAATTAAGTAAGTGGAATTATCATATTTCTCAGCAGCAAGTCACCCCAGGTGTTTTTGGAGTGCTGCACCAAAGAGAACGAGAAAGCATGTCTCTGTGCCTTCTGGTCGTGGCCTCAGGCTTTCCTTGCTGGGACTGGGAATTTGCTCTGGGCACCACTGTTTCATCCAGAGACTAATGCTATAGGCTGCCAGTTTCAACCTCACATACCCTTGTTTCTAATCTCCTAATATACCTTTCACACAGGAACGAACAAACCCACATGCATATACTGTACCTAAACACAAGACAACAGTGAGTAGAGTATGAGCAGTTTAATACTATAGCAGTGGTTTCAGGATTAGTTAGGGTATTTACCGTATATACACAGTGTACCAAACATCAGGAACACCTTCCTAAAGCTGATGCAGCACTCCATCACTTTCCTTCTGGGCAAATAGCCCTTACAGAGCCTGGAGGTGTGTTTTGGATCATTGTCCTGTTAAAAAACAAATGATAGTCCCACTAAGCACAAACCAGATGGGATGGCGTATCACTGCAGAATCCTGTGATAGCCATGCTGGTTTAGTGTGCCTTGAATTCTAAATAAATCGCCAACAGTGTCACCAGCAAAGCACCTCCACACCATCAAACCTCCTCCTCCATGCTTCATTGTGGGAACCACACATGCAGAAATAATCAGTTCACCGAAAATATCAAATTTGGACTCATCAGACCAAAGGACAGATTTCAACCGGTCTAATGTCCATTACACGTGTTTCTTGACCCAAGCAAGTCTCTCATTCTTATTGTTGTCCTTTAGTAGTGATTGCTTTGCAGCAATTTGACCATGAAGGCCTGATTCAAGCAGTCTCCTTTGAAAAGTTGTGTCTGTTACTTGAACTCTGTGAAGCATTTATTTGGGCTGCAATCTGAGGTGCAGTTAACTCTAATGAACGTATCCTCTGCAGCAGAGGTAACTCTGTTGTGGTCCTCTTGAGAGCCAGTTTCATCATAGTGCTTGATGGTTTTTGCGACTGTGATATTTCTTGAAAATTGATGTTCTTGCCATAATATGAACTTGGTATTTTACCAAATAGGGCTATCTTCTGTATACCACCCTTACCTTCTCACAACACAATTGATTGGCTCAAATGCATTAAAAAGGAAATAAATTCCACAAATCAACTTTTAACAAGGCACACCTGTTATGTGAAATGCATTCCAGGTGACTACCTCATGAAGCTGGTTGAGAGAATGTCAAGAGTGTGCAAAGCTGTCATCAAGGCAAAGGGTGGCTACTTTGAAGAATCTCAAATATAAAATATGTTTTGATTTGTTTAACACCTTGTTGGTTACTAAATGAGTCCATAGGTATTACTTCATAGTTGTGATGTCTTCATAGTAAAAATAAATAGTAAAAATAAAGAAAAACCCTTGAATGAGTGGGTGTGTCCAAACTTTTGACTGGAACTGTATATATAAACTTTCTCATCTCTCTAATAACCATGACACAATCAGCAAAAGTATGATAGCTACAACATGTTCTGCTGTTAACACCCCACCAAATGGCATTAGGATTCTAGTCACCCCTGTGTGCCAGTCTGCCAGCCGACATCGAAAGTAAAACCCTAGATTCAAGTACCCGAGCCAAATATAAAAAATGTGCCTAACACTGGCAAGAGGTAAAATATAATTTGCTTAGATTCTGAGCTTTAGCAAATGGAAATGTAACATATGGACATCATCCAAATCGCTTCACGGTGCTTCTCTCTCAATATTATTTGGCACCGGAGAGTCAGTGACTTACAGCTATAGAGGTTATTCAGATGTATTGGGGGAAGAGAGATGGACCGGTTGCATTATCACCTGATATTACAGAGGCATACAGGAGTAGGAGTGTGGATGTCTGACTGGAAGGAAAAATCCACAGCATCAAATTGATGTTTCAGTCCCCAGACGACTTGCAGAGGGACAGATGGCATTACAATATGAGGACAGCACTATTAACAGATTCTTCTCCACTGTGTGTGTGTGTGTGTGTGTGTGGTGGGGAGCTTGACTCAGGAGGATGTAGGATTGTTGGACATCAGAGCCAGGATCGTCAGATGGCCGTCCCATCATGCATTGCCTGAAGACAGGGATGGGACCTGTGTGACACTGGCAGGTGGGACGGTAGCCACACTGGCACCTTGGCAGCACATCTTTCAACAACTTTGCCGTTTATAGTTGGCGCGTTGGGCAGGCCATGTGTTGGCTTTTAAGGAAAGCTTCATTAATACTGGAAGTGTCACTAGAAAGAGGGGTTAAGGATGTTTCTACAAGAAAACCTATAAAATGCTGCCGATAATTGAGTTGGTAGACACTAAAAGCCATTGGTGAAGAACAAGCAGGGATGACATCAAATGAAGCTCCAACTTAGACCAAGCAAGAAAGACAAAGAAAAAAAATTATAGAAAGATGTTTAGATTTTTTCTCTTATCCTTCAGGCACTGATGTTGATCGGGAGCATCTGACACCCTGCTGCTAATTGCTATCACACTCGAAACTTCTAAAACAGAGCCTGACACTTTTGAACAGCACATGCAATCTAGCGTATTGCCTTTTCAAATATCCAAGAAATTAAGACAAAAACACTTAAGCCAGACTGTCACTGTTATTGTGCCTTTGATGAATAGGTATAGCTGACGGTTTCCGTGGAGAATTGCAAGGCCGCCTCCAGAGAGTGTCTTTCACCCTGGATTTTAGAGGTGGCTAATGTTGGACCCATGACACATTATGCAGTTAAAGAAGCTAATGGCTCATTAGCAGATAGAGAGAAGTCATTTTGATAAGAGTGTCAACTGCATCCATCCACACTCGCTCTGTGCTTTTAGAATGGTTTATGTACGCTTGATGTGGACATTCATCACATAACAAATCTCAGTAATCATTGTATCCTTTCTGTGGCTCCCTCTGGGAGTTGACGATTATACTCTTTCTCTGTGGATGTCAATGTTGACAGATGACAGCTTATGTATGGTCTGCCTGTCAGCTGATATAATGGTAGGAAAGTTAGCGGAAGGTTGTCACAAAGGAACACAAAATGCCATGCCAGAAGACCCTTTCACTCTGACTGAACTGAAATAGCTTTCGTAACAAAACCTAAAGATCACATCATCATGATGACATGAGAGGTCATCAAGCTTAAAGTAAAACACACACAAGCACACAGACACAAATCTTGCCGCAACTAAGTTTTCCAATGTTTGCAGTTTTCTTGTTAGGTAGACTCATTAGGGTCATGATGATGCTGTGTCCTTCTCTGACACAAATATTAAACAGGGCACATATCTTTATACTGTACAAACAGGGCCCACTGTACACAGTACTATAGCAATGAGAAATACATGGCTGACTGTGATACAGTTCTGTAGATTGGCCAGAGGCTAAATTAGAGGCTACCAGGAGGAGAGCTTGGGTGAAAGGAACGTGACATACAGAGAGGCAGAGGAGAGCGAGAGACAGAGTGAGGGAGAGAGTGAACGAATGAGAGTGTGAGAAAGAGAGAGGGAGAAGAGAGGAGGGAGACAGCAGCACAGCATGGAGTAGCCCCCCTACCGCTGCAAAAGGTGACCTCTGGAACAGATCCAGGGCTGCTGCCCACCTCTGCCAGACTCAACACGGCCTCACCTTTCACATCACATATTCACAAAATAAATCCCACATCCACTACGAGGGTAGCCAATTAAAAAGTTATGCATAATTTAGCAAGTCATGTGGCAGAATGATCAAATTGAGTAGGATTTTCAGTTAGTTCTTGGAAATTTCCTCAGGCAAGGAAACTTACAAAAATTATTTAAAAAACTGTAACCTGATTCTATCGTCCATCACCATCACCTAAAATCTCAATTTTATCCTTGCTTCCTTCTTTTACGGCACACATCATTGGACTTAATAGCCTTAATACTGATATGGAAAATTAAGATACATAGCCCTGTAGAAATCTGATATCAAGTTTTAACTACCACACAATTAATGACACGAATGGCTAAATCTCAAGTCCCAAATGTGCAAGGCCAGCAAAAAGACAGTTTGTGTCTTGCGTTTGAAATGAAAGCTTACCTCGACGGGGAGGAAAGGAAAGCTATCCCTAACTATAAAAAATGTAGCCTAGGGGTGAAATCACATTACAGAGAAGCACCATAGACAGATTCCAGAATCCATTCTATTCTATTTTAAGAACAGGTAGAACATACAGTATCTCCTTCATTCTCTATGAAATGACTCTACGGCTCCTCTAATTAAAAGATAGAGGTAAAGAATAGTGGATTTAGAGCAGCGACAGCATAATTGCCGGCTGCCATTGGGGAGCCAGGCAGAGTGGAGGGTGGATGGAGTGAGGGAAGCTTGTCTTTAAAAGGCCAATCAGAAGTTGAAACAATAACAAAGTGACTACCCCACCGCTGTTTTGGTAAAAAGCTGGGGGATGGGCTAGGAGAAATGTAACCACTCTCAAATTCATACAAAGAGCAAGCAAGGACTAAGAGCAATCAAGGACTAACCATCCATGATATCAAAATTATAGTTTAATCCATGTTTTGAGGCTATACAGTCTTTGTTTTTAATTTATAATGTTTACAAACATTTGAGTAAAACAAGATTATATTTTGGTTTCTGAAGAGGTGTGAGAGTTGATCTAAGCTCATTATTCATAAATTATATTCTTAAAGAATAAATAGGCATATCATTGATTTATTAGTCCAAAAATGTATGTAGCAACTGCAGATTGTCTCTTAATTTGTTACATTTTTTAACCTTTATTTAACTTGGCATAGGATAAATAGAGGGGACTGAAGCTATGCTATACACGGTCACACAGGGACATTAACAGACACCTCTGAAAGAACAAAATCCCCTCTTTTGCTTAACAGGTCTATTTTAATTGTCACTAGCCCAGGCAATCATTTCCTGTCAAGGTTCTTTCCTTTTTGCTCCACGCCTGCAGAGTTAACTATAGGGCATTTCCATGGTAACGGAATTACGCTGCAATTCTGATTTTTCATTTTAAAATGTATACCGAACAAAATCCATTGATTTCAAAGTTTATCAAACCATACAACTCTATGCACAATAGAGGTCGACCGATTAATCTGCAAGTTTTCATAACAATCGGTAATCTGACTTTTTGGACGCTGTAGAAGGCTGACCACCTGTTACGTGAGTGCAGCATCAAACGAACCTTGTTGCTGGAAGGAGCCAAGGTAAGTTGCTAGCTAGCATTAAACATCTTATAAAAAACAATCAATCTTCACATAATCATTAGCTAACTACACATGGTTGATGATATTACAAGGTTAACTAGCTTATCCTGCGTTGCATATAATCAATGTGGTGCCTGTTAATTTATCATTGAATTACAGCCTACATCAACTTCACCAAACGGGTGATGATTTAACAAAAGTGGATTCGCGAAAAAAGCACAATCGTTGCACAAATGTACCTAACCATGAACATCAATGCCTTTCATAATCTGTTTGGGATAGGGGGCAGCACTTTCACGTTCGTATGAAAAGCGTGCCTAGAGTAAACTGCCTGTCACTCAGGCCCAGAAGCTAATATAAGCATATTGTTAGTAGATTTGGATAGAAAACACTCTGAAGTTTCTAAAACTGTTTGAATGATGTCTGTGAGTATAACAGAACTCATATGGCAGGTGAAAACCTGAGAAAAATCCAACCAGGAAGTGGGAAATCTGAGGTTTGTAGTTGTTCAAATAATTGCCTATCGAATATACAGTGTCTATGGGGTCATATTGCACTTCCTAAGGCTTCCACTAGATGTCAACAGTCTTTAGAATGTTGTTTCAGGCTTCTACTGTGAAGTGGGGTGAATGAGAGCGGATCCAACCAGAGGTCTGGCAGAATACCATGAGCTGATCACGCGGCACCCGTGAGAGTGACTTGCGTTCCATTGCATTTCTAAAGACTAAGGAATTCTCCGGTTGGAACATTATTGAAGATTTATGTTAAAAACATCCTAACGATTGATTCTATACATCGTTTGACATGTTTCTACGAACTGTGATTTAACCTTTTGAACTTTTCGTCTGAACTTTCGCCTGGACTTGCCCGCACCTTGTGAGTTTGGATTTGTTTACTAAACGCGCTAACAAAAGGAGGTATTTCGACGTAAATGATGGACTTTATCGAACAAATTCTGATGAAGATCATCAAAGGTAAGTGAATATTTATAATGCTATTTCTGACTTTTACTGACTCCACAACATGGCGGGTATCTGTATGGCTGGTTTTTGTGTCTGAGCGCCGTATTCAGATTATTGCATGGTTTGGTTTTTCCGTAAAGCTTTTTTGAAATCTGACACAGCGGTTGCATTAAGGAGAAGTATATCTATAATTCTGTGCATAATACTTGTATATTGTATCAAAGTTTATGATGAGTATTTAGGTAAATTGATGTGGCTCTCTGCAAATTCGCCAGATGTTTTCGAGGCACATTACTAAACATAACGCGCCAATGTAAACTGAGATTTTTGGATATAAATATGGACTTTATCGAACAAAACATACATGTATTGTGTAACATGAATTCATATGAGTGCCATCTGATGAAGATCATCAAAGTTAATGATTCATTTGATCTATATTTCTGCTTTTTGTGACTCCTCTCTTAGGCTGGAAAACGGCTGTATGTGTTTTTGTGACTTGGCTCTGACCTAACATAATCATATGGTGTGCTTTTGCTGTAAAGCCTTTTTGAAATCGGACACGATGGGTAGATTAATAAGAAGTTAAGCTTTAATTTGGTGTATTGCCCTTGTGAATGTATGAAAGTTAAATATTTCTCCATAGTTTTAAAATCAATACACAGAAGTATATATGTTTAAATTCATGTTAGCGGGCAATGTTAACTAGGGAAACTGTGTCACTTCTCTTGCATTCAGTGCAAGCAGAGTCAGGGAATATGCAGCAGTTTGGGCCGCTTGGCTCGTTGCGAACTGTGTGAAGACCATTTCTTCCTAACAAAGACAGTAATTAATTTGCCAGAATTTTACATAATTGTGACATAACATTGAAGGTTGTGCAATGTAAGAGCAATATTTAGACTTCGGGTTGCTACCCGCTCGATAAAATACGGAACGTTTCCGTATTTCCCTGAAATAATAAATGTTTTGTTTTCAAAATTATATTTTCCAGATTTGACCATATTAATGACCAAAGCCTCATTTTTCTGTGTGTGTATTATATTATAATTAAGTCTATGATTTCATATTTGATAGAGCAGTCTGACCGAGCGGTGGTAGGCAGCAGGAGGCTCGAAAGCATTCATTCAAACAGCACTTTACTGCATTTGCCAGCAGCTCTTAGCAATGCTTGAAGCACAGCTCTGTTTATGTCTTCAAGCCTATCAACTCCCAGGATTAGGCTGGCAATATAAGAACAGGCTGCCTATAAGAACATCCAATAGTCAAAGGTATATGAAATAGAAATGGTATAGAGAGAAATAGTCGACGCGTCATAATTCCTATAATAACTACAACCTAAAACTTCTTAACTGGGAATATTGAAGACTCGTGTTAAAAGGAACCACCAGCTTTCATACGTTCTCATGTTCTGAGCAAGGAATTTAAACGTTAGCATTTTTACATGGCACAAATTGCACTTTTACTTTCTTCCCCAACACTGTTTTTGCATTATTTAAACCAAATTGAACATACTTCATTATTTATTTGAGACTAAATTGATTGATTGATGTATTATATAAAGTAAAAATAAAAGTGTTAATTGGTCAATCAGTAGTGTTGTAATTGTCATTATTACAAATACTATATATACAGTTGAAGTCAGAAATTTACATACACCTTAGCCAAATACATTTAAATAATTTTTTTCAGAATTCCTGACATTTAAACTGAGTAAAAATGCCATGTCTTAGGTCAGTTCGGATCATCACTTTATACTAAGAATGTGAAATGTCAGAATAATAGTAGAGAGAGTTATTTATTTCAACTTTTATTTCTTTCATCACATTCCCAATGGGTCAGAAGTTTACATACACTCAATTAGTATTTGGTAGCATTGCCTTTAAATTGTTTAACTTGGGTCAAATGTTTCAGTAACCTTCCAAAAGCTTCCCACAATAAGTTGGGTGAATTTTGGCCCATTCCTCCTGACTGAGCTGGTGTAACTGAGTCAGGTTTGTAGGCCTCCTTGCTCATACACGCTTTATCAGGTCTGCCCACAACTTTTCTATAGGATTGAGGTCAGCAAAGCACCCCCACAACATGATGCTGCCACACCCGTGCTTCACAGTTTGCTGTTGTTCTGGGATTGATTTGCACTTTTCACACCAAGGTACGTTCATCTCTAGGAGACAGAACACGTCTCCTTCCTGAACAGTATGACGGCTGCGTGGTCCCATGGTGTTTATACTTGCGTACTATTGTTTGTAAAGATGAACGTGGTACCTTCAGGTGTTTGGAAATTACTCCCAAGGATGAACCAGACTTATGGAGGTCTTGGCTGATTTCTTTAGATTTTCCCATGATGTCAAGCAAGGAGGCACTGAGTTTGAAGGTAGGTCTTGAAATACATCCACAGGTACACCTCCAATTGACTCAAATGTTGTCAATTAGCCTATCAGAAGCTTCTAAAGCCATGACATAATTTTCTGAAATTTTCCAAGCTGTTTAAAGGCACAGTCAACTTAGTATATGTGAACTTCTGACCCACTGGAATTGTGATACAGTGAATTATAAGTGAAATAATCTGTCTGTAAACAATCGTTTGAAAAATTACTTGTGCCATGCACAAAGTAATGTCCCAACCAACTTGCCAAAACTATAGTTTGTTAACAAGAAATTTGTGGAGTGGTTGAAAAACAAGTTTTAATGACTCAAACCTAAGTGTATGTAATCTTCCGACTTCAACTGTAATTAAAGGGCCTATGCTATGGAATACAACAGATCTATTCTCTAATGAGCAGGGTTGCCCATGCTACACAACCTTCAAGAACAGCCGACTATAAAATCTCTCTTTTGGTAAATGTTGACTCTCTTCCCACTTTATTCCAACATGGAGTCGGGTAAAGTACGGCTCTCTTACCGAGACAAAAGCTTTCTTTGAGAGACTGAACGAACAGAATGGTTATTTGAAGAAGAAGAAAAAAACAATGACAAAGCTAGGGCTTTTACCACTCTTCATCACTGTCAGCTTTCAGTTGAATTTGTGACGGAAAAAATTAAGAGAGTCCCATAAGGGAAGAATAGAGAACAAATGGTCCCAGAACAAAGAAGATATAACTTTAGACCAATGCAGTTATGGACTCATTGGGACACAGAGAGAGAGAGAGAGAGAGCTAATGTAGTATTATGGAGTATAGTTCTGAGCCTTAAAAATGTCTAGTGTACTCTGACTGTCATTTTATTTTCATTATTGTTCAGTTCACAAGTCTACAGTACAGTACCTTGTCTAAATGTCAAAATATCACAATGTCAGAAAGTCACAGTCAATGGATTTCAATAGGTTATTTGCAATATACATAGAGATAGAACTTCTATGGCAATACAGTACATATCCAAACTAAATATCAGAATCAAGAGGGTATTCATTATAGTGGGAATGTAGGGAGCCAGGCCGATGTTTGCAAAGAGGAATGGTCATGAGTTGAGTCTTCCCCACAGTATGTTCTCCCACAAAACATATAAACATGTCTAATGCCCATCTGGCAGACGAATGAGATTTGTTCCTAAGCAGCGTGGAATGGAATGGTAGGAGAGCAGATGGAATTGTAACAATGGGAATGTATGTTTATTTGTCAGTTGTACCTGCCTCCCTCTTTCCTCAAAGTCACTATCTATCTCACTTTGTGCCAAGCTAATGATGTCTGACAGAATGACAAGGCTTCTCCTCAGAGACTTCTCATAAATACAGACCAAGATATTGATCAACAGCTCTAAATAGCATTGCGGCCAACCAATGCATATGTTATTATATAGTTTTCACAAAACAAAACAGATGCAAAACAATCTAATTTCTGAGCGCTTACCCTCCCGCCGGAATTGAAACGTCTCTCAGCAGAGATTACACAAGTTTTGCAAAAAGATCGGGGAGAAAAACTCTCTACTGTGTGTGTGTGTGTGTGTGTGTGTGTGCATACGTGAGAGTGTGTGTAAGAGGATATTTCATGGCTTTAGGGAAAAAGACAAAGAAGACACTGCTGTTTAGACACAGTTTTAATTACCCAGCACATACTGGGACTCAATGTTAGATGAGTGATCTGGAGTCCAAGTTTATGCCTGATTATGACAATGATTGGAGAAATGTTATGTATTTTTTTATTTCATCTTTATTTAACCAGGTAGGCTAGTTGAGAACAAGTTCTCATTTACAACTGCTACCTGGCCAAGATAAAGCAAAGCGGTGCGAGACAAACAACAGAGTTACACATGGAATAAACAAGCGTACAGTCAATAACACAATAGAAAAAAAAGAAAGTCTGTATACAGTGTGTGCAAATGGCGTGAGGAGGTAGGCAATAAATAGGCCATAGTAACAGAGTAATTACAATTTAGAAATAACTTTGGAGTGATAGATGAGCAAGTAGAAATACTGGTGTGCAAAAGAGCAGAAAAGTAAATAAAAACAATGGGGTGGGCTATTTACAGATGTGCTATGTACTGCTGCAGCGATCGGTTAGCTGCTCAGATAGCTGACGTTTAAAGTTAGTGAGGGAAATATGTCTCCAGCTTCAGCGATTTTTGCAATTCGTTCCAGTCATTGGCAGCAGAGAACTGGAAGGAAAGGCGGCCAAAGAGGTGTTGGCTTTGGGGATGACCAGTGAGATATACCTGCTGGAGCGCGTGCTACGGGTGGGTGTTGTTATCGTGAACAGTGAGCTGAGAGAAGGCAGAGCTTTACCTAGCATAGACTTATAGATGACCAGAAGCCAGTGGGTCTGGAGATGAATATGTAGTGAGGGCCAGCCAACTAGAGCATACAGGTCGCAGTGGTGGGTGGTATAAGGGGCTTTGGTGACAAAACGGATGGCACTGTGATAGACTGCATCCAGTTTGCTGAGTAGAAAATTGGAAGCTATTTTGTCAATTACATCGCCGAAGTCGAGGATCGGTAGGATAGTCAGTTTTACGAGGGTATGTTTGGCGACGTGAGTGAAGGAGTCTTTGTTGCAAAATAGGAAGCCGATTCTAGATTTTATTTTGGATTGGAGATGTTTCATGAGTCTGGAAGGAGAGTTTACAGTCTAGCCAGACACCTAGGTATTTGTAGTTGTCCACATATTCTAAGTCAAAACCGTCCAGAGTAGTGATGCTAGTCGGGCGGGCGGGTGCGGGCAGCGAACTGTTGAAAAGCATGCATTTGGTTTTACTAGCGTTTAAGAGCGGTTGGAGGCCATGGAAGGAGTGTTGTATGGCATTGAAGCTCGATTGGAGGTTAGTTAACACAGTGTCCAAAGAAGGGCCAGCTGTATACAGAATGGTGTCATCTGTGTAGAGGTTGATCAGGGAATCCCCCGCATTAAGAGCGACATCGTTGATATATACAGTTTAGGTCACCTAACAGAACGAACTCTGAAGATAGATGGGGGGCAATCAATTCACATATGGTGTCCAGGGCACAGCTGGGAGCTGAGGGGGTCTATTACAGGCAGCAACAGAGAGACTTATTTCTGGAGAGATTAATCTTTTTTATTAGAAGCTCGAACTGTTTGGGCATAGACCTGGAAAGTATGACAGAACTTTGCAGGCTATCTCTGGAGTAGATTGCAACTCCTCCCCCTTTGGCAGTTCTATCTTGGTGGAAAATGTTGTAGTTGGGTATGGAAATCTCAGAATTTTTGGTGGCCTTCCTAAGCCAGGATTCAGACACGGCAAGGAAATCAGTGTTAGCGGAGTGTGCTAAAGCAGTGAGTAAAACAAGGTTAGGGAGTAGGCTTCTGATGTTAACATGCATGAAACCAAGGCTTTTTCGGTTACAGAAGCCAACATATGAGAATGCCTGGGGACACGCAGGGCCTGGGTTAACCTCCACATCACCTGAGGAACAGAGGAGGATTAGGATGAGGGTATGGCTAAAGGCTATCAAAACTGGTCGTCTAGTGCGTTGGGGACAGAGAATAAAACGAGCAGATTTCTGGGCGTGGTAGAATGGATTCAGGGCATAATGTACAGACAGGGGTATGGTGGTGTACGGGTACAATGGAGGTAAACCCAGGCACTGAGTGATGATAAGAGAGGTTGCATCTCTGGACGTGCTAGTTATGCTGGATGAGGTCACCGCATGCGTGGGAGGTGGGGTCTAGGGTCTCCGCAGTAAACTAAAACAATGATAACTATAAACAACAGTATACAAGGCATATTGCCATTTGAGAGAGACATAAAGCAATCACAGGTGTTGATTGGGAGAGCTAGCTAAAACATCAATGGGTAAGACAACAGCATTTTATCAGCTAAGACAACAACAACAGGTAAAATGGCAATGAATGGGCAGAGAGGGTCGATTAACTACACACAGGGCCTGAGTTCAAGGATGAGGGGCCGACAGATAAAAAAAATAATAATAATAATAATTGGGTACCGTGATTAATGAACAGTCCAGCAGGCATCAGCTATGTAGCCAAGTGATCATAGGGTCCAATGAACAGCAATAGATGGAACAGGGAACCCGCGGGGTAGTCGTTACTATGCTAGCACGCAGGAGACACAGCGTTTAAAGTTAGCAGGCCGGGGTCTGTAATCTAGAGTCTAGAAATACCGTATATATAGGATAGAGAAGAAAAAACTACAAACACAATATCAGGCCCATCTTTGGGTTTGGCTGTCTGTAGTCTTCCCGTTTGTGGAAGGTATTAGTATTTCAGAATTTTCCCAGACAAGCATTCCCATAGCAACCTTCAGCAGCGCTGGCCTACATTTTTTACTGTATCTAAAAAACAATACCGCTTTGTTCTGAGTTTAGGAAAGCTGACCACATCACTAACAGTAGACGTGTATTACCTTCTGGAATTCAATACGTCAATACCTGAGGAAAGTCACTTCAAGGTGATTTCTGAGAGAATGGGACACTGGCTGCCTATTGACTCTGTTCATTATGAATTCAATTTCAAGCTCACAGAAGCTGCAGTATCATTTCAGAAGCAGATATGAGAAATGGTGGAAGCTGGAGGAGTAATAATCCTGGCTTTGCTTTCGGACTGTCTGGTCTTGCCCATCAATATCCACAGTAAAAAAAGATAGAGGTCACAGTCACACTCATACAGGGTCAGAGCACTAAAGGCCCCTGGGATCCACATACTCAAAGTGTCTCCATGGACAAAATATCACCAAAATAGTTTTTAAAAGTTGAAAGTAATAAGCAATTTCACTCAAATTCCCATAGGTATTAGCATTTCAAACGGGGTCGAGAACAGTCTGATACTAGAATGTATTAAATAAATTGGCTCCTCTTGCACCTGTGGACATCAGGCATCTCAATGGACAGCTACCTAAGTTCTCAATTATGCATGAAGTTTTAACTACCACTGTCAATCAAAAATGTCTCCCAAGACAACAAAGACTAAGCATTCTAATTATCCGATCAGTTCAACAGATCGTTCTTTGACAGCAGTATGAGAACCCCATGCTGTAGCTAGCCAGAAAAACCACCCTGAAACAATATGAAACAATAACTTTAGACAATAAAAGACATTGCAAGCCAATTTTATAAGGGCTATTGTGTTTTGATCAGGTGAGTTTCCATTTTAGGAGTAATGAAAGAAAAAATGTTCAACCATTATGAGGTTCCATCTCATAACACTTAATCTTCCACATTGGAAGGCTTCATATACACTACATGACCAAAAGTATGTGGACACCTGCTTGTCGAACATCTCATTCCAAAACCATAGGCAGTAATATGGAGTTGATCCCCCCCTTTGCTGCTATAACAGACTCCACTCTTCTGGAAAGGCTTTCCACTAGATGTTGGAACATTGCTGCGGGGACTTGCCTCCATTCAGCCACAAGAGCATTAGTGAGGTCAGGCACTGATCTTGGGTGATTAGGCCTGACTCGCAGTCAACGTTCCAATTCATCCCAAAGGTGTTCGATGGGGACGAGGTCAGGGCTCTGGGCAGGCCATTTTAGGTTCTTCCACACCGATCTTGACATAGTCATGCTGAAACAGTAAAGGGCCTTCCTTAAACTGTTGCCACAAAGTTGGATGCACAGAATTGTCTAGAATGTTATTGTATGCTGTTCAGATTTCCCTTCACTGGAACTAAGGGGCATAGCTCGAACCATGAAAAACAGCCCCAGAATATTTTTCCTCCTCCACCAAACCTTACATTTGGCACTATGCATTGGGGCAGGCAGCGTTCTTCTGGCATCTGCCAAATCCAGATTTGTTCATCGGAATGTCAGATGGTGAAGCATGAGAACGCATTTCCACTGCTCCAGAATCCAATAGAGTCAAGCTTTACACCACTCCAGCCGATGCTTGGCATTGAGCATGGTGATCTTAGGCTTGTGTGCGGCTACTCGACCATGAAAACCCATTTCATGAAGCTCCCGACAAACAGTTCTTGTGCTGACGTTGCTGTTTGGAAATCAGTTGTGAGTGCTACAGGCTTCAGTACTCGTCGGTCCCATTCTGTGAGCTTGTGCGGCCTACCACTTTGCGGCTGAGCCGTTGTTGCTCTTGGACGTTTCCACTTCATAATAACAGCACTTACAGTTGACCGGGGCAGCTCTACCAGGTCAAATATTTTACGAACTAACTTGTTGGAAAGTTGCCATCCTATGTGTTTTCTCCCCAATTTCGTGGTATGCAATTGGTATTTACAGTCTTGTCTCAACGCTGCAACTCCCGTATGGACTCGGGAGAGGCGAAGGTCGAGAGCTGTGCATCCTCCGAAATACAACCCAACAAGCCGCACTGCTTCTTGACACAAATGCCCACTTATCCCGGGGGCCAGCCGCACAAATGTGTTGGAGGAAACACTGTGCACCTGACGACTGTGTCAGTGTGCACTGCGCCTGGCCCGCAACAGTCGCCAGTGCGCAATGGGACAAGGACATCCCTGCCGGTCAAACCCTCCCCTAACTCGAGGGGAGGGTTTGACGATGCTCGACGATGCTGGGCCAATTGTGCGCAGCCCCATGGGTCTCCCGGTCACGGCCGGCTGCGACAGTGCCTGGACTCGAACCCAGAATCTCTAGTGGCACAGCTAGCACTGAGATGCAGTGACCACTGCGCCATTTTTGGATTGTTTGTCCGTCAGTGAAATAATTTCTTACAGTTTTGAAATGAATCACACTACACCACACTACATCAGACAGTAAAACATAATAAAGTAGAGAGAGAGAGCGAACGAGCAGAGATAGAGAGAGACAGAGAGAGTGAGACGGAGAGAGAGAAGGAACGAGCAGTGAGAGTTACAAAGAGAAAGACAGACAGAGAGAAAAAGCGCAGAGACAGAGGGAGGAGAGAGAGAAACAGAGGGAGTGAACGAGCAGAGAGAGAGGGAATGAGCAGAGACAGAGAGAGAACGAGCAGAGAGACAGAGAGACAGAATTAGGAGAAAGAGAGAAACAGAGGGAGTGAACGAGCAGAGAGAGAGTGAACGAGCAGAGAGAGAGTGAACGAGCAGAGAGAGTGAATGAGCAGAGAGAGAGACAGAGAGAGAGAATGAGCAGAGACAGAGAGAGCGATACAACACAACTATGCACAATTCAAAACTGTCCTCATATCGAGGTTGCTGTGTGTTTTTTCTAAGGTCTGTTTAAAAGGTTGCCAGGGTAGGTGGTACCACTGTATTGTAAAATACCAACCGTGGCAACAGCAACAGCTGCCTCCACAAAAATAAATGTTCCATGCAAAGGCACAGCTTTGACATTGGGGATTGCAGTGTTCCAGTGGCCCGCATTGATTTCACAATTCATCAGGAAAATATATCACCAGGAATCGCAGAGCGAGTGGCTCACAGAGGTCTTTGGCCATAATTCGCAGTGAACAGAAAACAAACATTAACGCAATTTCGCCCCCATTGTGATAAGAAAGGAGAGAGGCGAAGCAGCATATAACGATTGTCTTGGGTCTGTTTGTCAACAGATCCATAAAGTGTTATTACATTATGATAAAATAACACTGTTAACACAAAGGGACAGGGTCATCACTGTAAATATCCTGTCGCTATGTTCAAGGCCCTGGTTTAGTGGGTAACCTTTTACTCCCAATATACTGCACCAGCAAACAGACCTGACAGACTAAACCTGGGGTTCCAGGTAGGTTACAGCAGTTCATTGTTCCTGAAGGGGATTATAAATCAATGATAGTCTCCCATTACAGAAGCCCAGAGGGAAATCATGGGAGAAAGACAACATGAGCTATCTTGAATACTGTATTGCATATGTAAATTGGTTAGATTAGAGAAACAGTCCCGCATTATTACTATGTAGGAATAATCCCTAAACGCAATAGCTAAGCAAACATTGCGGTTCTATTGTTTCCAAAACTGTTGAGAGAGTCATGTTCCATAAAACAGTGACTACAATGTTCATCTCATGGTACATAAAGACAGGGGATGACATTCTGAGAGCACAAAAAATAAACACTGCTTGTTGTCAGATCACCGTGAATAGTCAGTGTAGCATGCTTTATGTGTCTGCACTGTTTAATTTCAGAAGCACGTTTATCATCGTGGACACAAAAAAGCAGTTTGGAAGTAAATGCTGCTGAAAGCATACACAGTATTACTAAAGAATATATTGTATTTTGTCACTAGAGACTCTCTTTTTTGTTGTGCAAATTGCGCCCAAATAGTGATGCTACCATATATCGACTACAGTACATAGCAAAAATGACAACCAAACAACCAACCAAAACAGTGATGTCCTGAGGTCTTTCCTAAGCTGATTAAATTACAGCTGAACCTCCCGCATTGATGCTGCTGACAACTGCAGGGTTAAATGACCTGAAAGTGGTGTGACACGAGCACAATGTAACCTGGGAAAGGTACTCCATCACTTTACGTGTGTCTAGAGATTAATGGCTGAAAATGTCACCGTGAATAAGGTCACACGCCAATAGACCTGGGCTAAGAAGAGACTGAGATGTCTGAGGCTGTGGCTGAGAGCTCCAGTCGGTGTGAGCAGCAGCATGGTCCACTGAGGAATCAAATGGTCTTCCTCTGCATCCCAAATGGCAACCTATTGCCTTTACACTCTAACATGGAACATTAGACATGATTAGTGTCCATTCAGAGAGATGCTGCCTCTGCAATGAAACAACACGAGTAGACCACTATTACTGCACATAAGATTCATTCCATGTCATTTCAGCAAGCCATGTCACCCACCGCCTCAGATTGCTCTGAAATTGTTTCTGTAGTTAGAAAACCGATAAGATTGGCAGTCCTGAAATATTACATTTTATCTCAGATAAATTAAGGTAATTGACTGCATCCAAATAGGCAATTTTAATTTATAGGATTCAGATAATATTTAGTAAAAGAAGGGAAACGGATTTGCTTTCATGGAGGACTGGCTTGAATTGTGAGGATGACCACACAATTTATTTTAATCATCATCCAAATCTATTGGTTTCTACCTAGTTGCAAATTAAATGTAGTAATCTATTTAATAAACATGATACCAGCAAAATGCATAAAGGAGTGTGGCAAAATAGCAAGAATAGCAGCATCTTGTGGTCAAAACCTGGTACTTTCACACCACTTTATGGTAAATAATGCAAGCTATTGAATTACAATATTTTCTGAACAGGGGAAAAAAAACATCACCAGATTAACAGGGAATACATTACATAGTATGGGGAAGTAATACTCCAAGCCGCAGCTTCATACTACTTGTCAAACACCATGTCAAACATGGTTTTGGAATGGGGTGTGGGGGGTCCATGGGGGGGTTGACAATTATTTGGGAGATTCCTCATGTCTTACTCATTGGTAGGAATACGTTTGGTCTAAATTGGATGTTGGGTACTATATTTATTTAATATTATCCGAATTCTATATATTAAAATCGCCAATTTCGGTGCAATCAACTATCATAAGATCAAATTATACTTCAACAAAATCATGTTTTATGAATGCTAACTCTGTCATTTACTAACTACACAAAGAATTCCAGAACAATCTAAGATGGTGGGTGTTGAAATCCCCTTTATAGGGATTTTTCAGGTGGAACGACCCATAAAACATAGGGGAGAGACAAGGTATATGGAAGCTGCTTCTCCACTATGCAGAGCAGACATGTTGCTTTGTAGCCATGCCTTGCATTCAGCACAGGGAACCAAACACAGTCTGAAAATGTATTTAAAAAACTCAATGCTTGAGAAATATTTCAGTGTTCTTCTAAGTATACACAGCTAAGGATTCCACGATGCGGTTAGCTTTCATGGCTGGGACTGCAAGTTTGTGTTACATTTTTTTGCGTGGATTCTGCAAGTGCTAGCTGGCTGTACTACAGGCACCTGTTGTCGTCGTGGGAAAGCCTCATTGCTATATTTTCGTTAAACAACTGGTTGCAGTAAAGAGCCAGCCTGGATACTAAGGAGATCCTGAGGGAAATCGACACGTACCAACAGCTTTACGCTATGGAGGAACAACATACTCCATCATGGAAAGATCCGACTACCTCGCAAAATAATTTTAACTTGACAAAAAAAGAAAAACAGATTCATCTATACAAACTATTTACTTACCGTTGAAGTAGAGGCTAGTGCTCTAGCTGGAATCAATGCAACACTGAAAAGTTGTGTAAGGAGGTAGCAGGGCTGAGGGGGAGTTTGAAGTTTAGCCAGAGTGAAATTCTCACGCTCCAAGGAGAAAACAAGGCACTCACAGCCAAGGTAAAAATCCACGATTCCAACATGGACTGTCTGCTCAGGGAAAACAGGGTGATGAATGAATCACTACTAGACATACAAAGTCGTAGCATGCGTGAAAATCTAATTTTTCTGGGATTCCTGGGGATGCATCCAACAATCCAGAGGGCGCGATAAGAGAATTCATGCAATCCGCCTTGAAACTTCCTATAGCGACTGTGAACAACGTGGCTTTCCGCCAAGTACACAGACTTTGATCTCAGAGCGACAAGACCAAGGGTCCCCAACCGATCATCGCAAAATTTGAACACTACCAACAAAAGGAGCTGATCAAAAGCAGGGGAAGGGAGCTTAAAGGGACCAAATTTGGTCTCAATGACAAATTTCCAAGGGAGATAAATGAATGTCGTGAGAGACAGTATCCGGTACAAAGGCAACAAAGGGAGAAGGGTAAGCGTGCCTTTCTCATTGTGGACAAACTCTTTATAGATTGACAGCTATTCAGAGACAGCTCCATAACACCATGGCTGTACTAAATTCTACAGTAAAATTCTACAGTACCTTCTAAAAATATCTGAACACTATGAAGTGGATATGAACACACACGTACTCAATTACATGCTCGCTTACACATACAGACTTATACATACACACACCTGATCTTGCTCTCTTCTCTCACTCCCTCTTTCTCTCTTTTCTCTTCTCTTCTCTCCCTCTCTCTATTGTCGAGATTGCTTGTCTATCTTTTTTATGTATTTGTCTACAAGTTAATATATGTTTACAACAAGCAAAGGGAATATACAGAATAGGTGCATTGGGGAATAATAACATATTTTTTACGGAATACATTTGTACTGTGGTGAAGCCGTCTCTTGAGTAATGCAAGGTCTCTTTCATGATCATGTGAAAAGTCAATTGCTATGGAAATGCTGGGATGTGTTTTTCAATTATGTTAAAGGTAATTATGATACATAATAATAATTATGATGCAACTATGACGGTGATACGATATGGATTACAACTATCATCATGAATATTAAGGCTATATGCAGTACATGTTACACACATAGACACTCAACCATGCAAATTTGCAGAGTTATTATTTATTTGGACATCATACATTATAGTCTTACTCTTATACAGACATTGTACACACTTTCACTAAATTACATCCAACATCATACACATCAACCAACTCAGATTTAATACACACATAATATCTGGTCTCATTTTTCTCAAATCTGTGGCATTGGCTCACAGGCAAACAGGCAAGGGAATAAAACAAATATTGCTAAAACCTATTTCTTGAATTCTAAATATCAAACATTTGAAAGCTCTAATTTTGACCGTCATAATACCTCTGATGGCAGTAACTTTACAAGCACTAATTATGGTCACTTTAGACTGAGAATAGTATCTAGTTATGGTAATGGATGAAATAAGTATAGCCAGTTATAATTGTAATGGTTTAGCAGATTATAAAAAAAGATCAGTCTTTACATGACTAAAAGAAAAGGAATATAACAAACTGTTTATAGGAAACTCACTCTACATCCTTAGATGAAGTTGTGTGGAAAAAGGAATGGGGTGGTAATTTTCTGTCATGGACAAAGGAACTCAAAAGGTGTGATGATATTAATTAACAAAAATGTTGATCTGAATGTGCAAATAGTCAGGAATGATTCGCAAGGAAGGTGGATCCTTTTGAACATGAAAGTGGACGAAAAAGAGATTTGGCTCATTCATCTATAATGGTCCAAATCAGGATGATCCATACTTCTTCGAAAACATTTATACCAATTTATTGAACATACAGGCAACAAATGATCTAATCATTATGGTAGGAGACTATAGCACAGTGTTAAGTACATAAATGGACCGTAAAGGTAATCACTCTACAAACTATCCTCACCGTGCCCTTAAGGAAATCACAAATATTATGGACACATTAGAAATAGTGGATATTTGGAGACTAAAAAACCCTGACCTAGTGAGATATACATGGATATACATACTTAATCAAGCTAGTCATCTTGACTACTTTCTTGTCTCTTTCTCTCTTGCATCAAAGGTTAAAAAAGTTTTAATAGGAGACAGAATGCGATCGGATCACCATCTAATTGGCATTCACGTAACTCTTATAGAGAGACTAACAAGGGAAATCCATGAACTAATAGTACAGGTAGATAGCAAAAAAACGGTACTGCAGAGATACAAAATAAGTTAAAGGAAAAACAGAAGAACTTGAGGAACTTAATCAAGAACAATCTAATGTAATATTTTACAAAACTAAAGCAAACTGGATGGAATATGGAGAAAAATGCACAAAGTTCTTCCTGAATCTCCAATACAGGAATGCTAGCAAAAATAATTTGCAGAATCTCGTTACTGAAGACAGAGTCACCTATGATTCTCCAAATTATATTTTAAAAGAGTAAGCTAATTATTTTAGGCAGATGTTATTTTCCGCCTCATCCTCTCCCCCTGAATGAAGATTAAGGAATTATTTTCAAATAATATTAAGAAATGGAAAATGATCAAATGTAAAGAAAGATCAGTGCGAAGGCGGCAGGGTTTTCTAGTGGTTATTTTCACTATTATTAAAACAAGACCCAGATGGCAAATATAAAGACCCAGACTTTCTAAAAAACTGGACTCACCTTACACTCCAACGTTGTGATGCAAAAATACTAGCGAAATGCATAGCACTCAGAATGAAAAGGATTTTACCAGGTATTGTTAAACCTTGATCAGACAGGTGTTTTACATAAACGATACATTGGAGATAATATACGACAACTACTAGAAATAATAAAACATCATGAAACATCTAAAAGGCCAGGCCTGGTATTTGTAGTGGATTTTGAAAAGGCATTTGAAAAGTAAGACTGAATTTTATTTATAAATGCCTGGAATTTTTCAATTTCGGTAATTCTTTTAGAAAATGGGTAAATAAACAATGTATAGCAACCCCAGGTGTAAAATAGTAAATAATGGCTACTTCCCAGAGAGTTTTGAATTGTCAAGCGAAGTTAAACAAGGGTGTCTGCTGTCACCATATCTATTTGTTATGGCCATCGAAATGCTAGATATTAAAATCAGATCGAATAACAACATTAGAGGATTAGAAATCCAAGGCTTAAAAACCAAGGTGTCCATGTATGCCGATGACTCAAGTTTTATAAAACGTCCGCAAGCTAGATCTCTGCAATGTCTCATTGAAAATCTAGATAACTTTTCTGTACTCTCTGGACTAAAACAGTAATTATGATAAGAGTACAACATTACGTATTGGATCTTTTAAAAAATACAACTTTACATTACACTGCAGTTTACCTATAAAATGGGCTGATGGTGAAGTAGATCACAAAATATATAAATAAGCTCTCCACAATGAATTTCAATAGAAAACTTGTAAAAATAGACAAGATCCGGCAACCATGGAGAGGGAAATACCTCTGTCTATTTATTGAAAAATTGCCCTGATTAACTCATTAGTCATATCTCAGTTTACTCATTTACTTACGGCGCTGCCTACTCCTGATGATTTGTTTTTCAAATTATATGAGCAAAAAATATTTTGCTTTATCTTCAAAGTAGCCACCCTTTGCTTTGATGACAGCTTTGCATACACTTGACATTCTCTCAACCAGCTTCATGAGGAATGCTTTTCAAACCGTCTTGAAGGAGGTCCCACATATGCTGAGCACTTGTTGGCTGCTTTTCCCTCACTCTGTGGTTCAACTCATCCCAAACCTTCTCAATTTGGTTGAGGTCAGTGATTGTGGAGGCCAGGTCATCTGATGCAGCACTCCATCACTCCTTGGTCAAATAGCCCTTAACACAGCCTGGAGGTGTGTTATGGATCATTTTCCTGTTGAAAAATAAATGATAGTCCCACTAAGCACGAACCAGATGGGATGGCGTATTGCTGCAGAATGCTGTGGTAGCCATGCTGGTTAAGTGTGCCTTGAATTCTAAATAAATCACTGTCAGTGTCACCAGCAAAGCACCCCCACGCCATCACACCTCCTCCATGCTTCATGGTGGGAATCACACATGCGGAGATCATCCATTCACCTACTCTGTGTCTAACAAAGACAGCGGATGTAACCAAAATTCAAATTCGGACTCATCAGACCAAAGGACAGATTTCTACCGGTCTAATGTCCATTGCTTGTATTTCTTGGCCCAAGCAAGTATCTTCTTCTTATTAGTGTCCATTAGTAGTGGTTTCAAAACAAATCAAATTGTATTTGCCACATGCACCAAATACAACAGGTAATACATCCCCTTATCCGACAATGCAGTTTTAAGAAAAATACCTAAAAAAATAAGAAATAATTCGACCATGATGGCCTGATTCATGCAGTCTCCTCTGAACAGTTGATGTTGAGATGTCTGCTCCTTCATAGATTTTCAATATCATACTCAGGCCGATTGACTGATGACTAACATCCATAAACATAACTAACATCCTTTAAAACAGCTGCAACAATATTCAACCAAACTTACACTGTGGGGAAACAGACACTGGAGAAAAATCACTTATTCATATAATTACATTAAATTACACAATTAAATTAACATTTGATTGATTTGAACATGTTGAAATTGAAATAAAAAATAAAAAACACATTGATTGTCATCGACACATTTCCCTTACATAGGAGCATTACAGTATTTATCGTAACATAGTGATGGTTAGGTTTAATTCCCACCTCAACAACCTGCAACAAATCAGCAATAGCAGACATCGACTAAACCATAGCATAATCATGTTTGGACGGAGGAAATTTCAATTCTCTGTCATTTATCTTGGCCTCAATAGCATTGATAACTGTTGCTCTTAAGCAGTAAATTGGCACAGTCAGAATGTAAACACACACTTTCACACGAAATGTGTTGGCTCAGTGTATCTGCTCACAGCATTGTCTGGTCGAGGACTGGTTTTCCTGTTTCATCAGGGGAGCTATTGGACCACATTACCAGATTATCAGTAAATCTGATCACAGTGGAGGTTCCTGCAGCCAACTCCGAATGCTACAGTGACCCAGCCAGGGCTCTCCAACAGCATGTCCCTGTGCCAAAAATATGATTTGACAGACTCACTAAGGAGAGCCAGGATTGGAGGCAATGTGTTGTCTTCCAGTCAATCAAACTGACAGTGATAATGCAATAGAACCCGGGCGGATGTTTTTTAAACAAAGGCGCCGCTGTCAGGTCTTACCTACAAATCTGACTATCCAAGGAGTCGCTGTTAGAGATAGCCTTGACTTCACTACAATATAATACACCAGTGTAATGCTATTGTCAGAGGGCTATAGCTACATACAGTCAAGTACAAAATTATTGACACCCTTGATAAAGTTGAGATAAAAAGACTATAAAATAAATAGTTCAAATACTGAGCTATATTGTGTGCAAAACAATATATATACTTTTTTTACTACTGCCATTGTTAAGATAAATATATTTCATTTATTTTCTTTTTATTTAATCTGCATTAACAATCTACTTTATTTTTTATTTTCTCATCTTAAGGAACTGTAATGTGGCCTTCCATGGCTTTTGTTTCACTAGGGTATAAAAGTTAGGTAACATGCATTTAATATCCCTTTGTCATCCATCACCATGGGAAAAAGCAATAGGCTCAAAAAGAAAAGAGACAAATGGTTTTCGACCTTCATAAATCAGGCAATGGTTACAAAACTAAATATAGCACTAACCACTTTTGGGACAAAAATTAAGATCTTTAAACCACTGGAACACTGGTAAACTTGTCTGGTATTGAATGCAAGTGTATCTTGTCTCCATGCACAGTGAGGGAGGTGGTTCGGGAGGCAAGGGCCAAAGTTGGAGAATTAGAGACCTTGGTCGCATCTTTGGGTCACCAAGTCTCCAAATCTACAATTAGATGCCTCCTCCATGCCAATAAGCTCTTTGGAAGGGTTGCCAGAAAAAAAGATGTAAACGCCTGGAGTTTCAGATTGGAAACGGAGCTATGGTCAGATGACATGAAACAAGAACTATTTTGCTACGCACACCAGTGGTGGGTTTGGCATCAAAAGATAGATGCATATCAAATCAAATGTTATTGGTCACATGCACCGAATACAACAGGTTTACAGTGAAATGCTTACTTACAATCCCATTCCCAACAACACAGAGTTTAAAAGTAAGAGAAATATATGCTAAATAAAAAAGGAAATAGTAAAACATATTAAAGGAGTACTGAGTCAATGTGCAGGGGTACGAGGTAGTTGAAATAATACAGTATGTACAGTACATGTGGGTAGGGGTAAAAGTAACTAGGCAATTTGGACATACAGTTGAAGTGGGAAGTTTACATACACTTAGGTTGGAGTCATTAAAACTCATTTTTCAACCACCCCACAAATTTCTTGTTAACAAACTAGAGTTTTGGCAAGTCGTTTAGGACATCAACTTTGTGCATGACACAAGTCATTTTTCCAACAATTGTTTACAGACAGATTATTTCACTTATAATTCACTGTATCACAATTCCAGTGGGTCAGAAGTTTACATTCACTGATTTGACTGCCTTTAAACAGAAAATTGTGGCATGGCTTCAGAAGCTTCTGATAGGCCAATTAACATAATTTGAGTCAATTGGAGGTGTACCTGTGGATGTATTTCAAGGCCTACCTTCAAACTCAGTGTCTCTTTGCTTGACATCGTGGGAAAATCAAAAGAAATCAGCCAAGACCTCAGAAAAAAATTGTAGACCCCCACAAGTCTGGTTCATCCTTGGGAGCAATTTCCAAACGCCTGAAGGTACCACGTTCATCTGTACAAACAATAGTACACAAGTATAAACACCATGGGACCACGCAGCCATCATACCGCTCAGAAAGGAGACATGTTCTGTCTCCTAGAGATGAATGTAGTTTGGTGTGAAAAGTGTGCATCAATCACAGAACAACAGCAAAGGACCTTGTGAAGATGCTGGGGGAAACAGGTACAAAAGTATCTATATCCACAGTAAACGAGTCCTATATCGACATAACCTGAAAGGCCCTCAGCAAGGAAGAAGCCACAGCTCCAAAACCGCTATGAAAAAGCCAGACTACGGTTTGCAACTGTACATGGGGACAAAGATTGTGCTTTTTGGAGAAATGTCCTCTGGTCTGATGAAACAAAAATAGAGCTGTTTGGCCATAATGACCATTGTTATGTTTGTAGGAAAAAGGGGGAGGCTTCCAAGCCGAAGAACACCATCCTAACCGTGAAGAACGGGGGTGGCAGCATCATATTGTGGGGGTGCTTTACTGCAGGAGGGACTGGTGCACTTCACAAAATAGTGGCAAAATGGCTTAAAGACAACAAAGTCAAGGTATTGGAGTGGCCATCACAAAGTCCTGATTTCAATCCTGCAGAACATTTGTGGGAAGAACTGAAAAAGCGTGTGCGAGTAAGAAGGCCTACAAACCTGACCCAGTTACACCAGCTCTGTCAGAAGGAATGGGCCAACATTCACCCACATTATTGTGGGAAGCTTGTGGAATGCTACCCTAAATGTGTGACCCAAGGTAAAGAATTTAAAGGCAATGCTACCAAATACTAATTGAGTGTATGTAAACTTCTGACCCACTGGGAATGTGATGAAAGAAATAAAAGCTGAAATAAATCATTCTCTCTACTATTATTCTTAAAATAAAGTTGTGATCCTAACTGACCTAAGACAGGGAATTTTTACTAGGGTTAAATGTCAGGAGTTTAAATGTATTTGGTTAAGGTGTATGTAAACTTCGGACTTCAACTGTATAATAAACAGAGTTCAGCAGCGTATGTGAAGTGTGAATGTGTGTCTATGTGTGAGTGTGTATGTATGACGTCAATATGCATTTGTGCGTGTTTTGTGTGTTCATACAACGGGTGAGCCTAATTCTGGAAGCTGATTGGTTAAAACCGCATTCCAGCCAGTGTCTATTCCACAAGTAAACACCCGCTAAAACTATGACGTTGAAATGCCTATTTACTCTGTTCCATCTCATTGCACAATCCACTGTCTCATCAGCCCAGCCAGACAATTTATAAACTTGATCTCCACTGTAAAAAGCATTGAGACATTATCTCCCTTTTCTTTTAGAATAGAAATAGCTGAGATTTGTATGAACCTTCCTGTCTGACATTTGCAATATTGTTTCAGTATTGAAATTTGATCTCCAGTGTCCCATAGTAATGAACGCGTAGGGGTCGTGATTCGGGATGAGATTGACTGGCAGCTCTTCTCAGCCAGTCGAAATCATGAATCAGCATATTTTTTATGCATATTTAAATAGAAATGTCAATAGAAAACAGGTAAAACGAAATGAACTGCAGCTAGTTTACAGTCTTTCCAGCTTCAGTTTGAAGTGATTGTGTTAGCTGTGTTCTTGGCTAGCTCCTCTCAACAACAGTCCTGATGAGGGAGCACATTATCTATGCCAGGCGAAATTGTGCATCATTAGCTTATTGTTATGGATGTATCCAAATAAATGTCACTAGAAAATAGCTTAAACAAATGCAGCAACTTTGTTGTTATTCTGGCAGCACTGTTCGATGTGACTGTAAGTTGGCTAGCAAGCAAACAAGGGATAAGAACATTGCCAGCCAGTATGGCAATAGAACACTTAGAACGAACGACCGGGTTGCGTACATACTGTAGATACAGAACAAAAATACCTAATGACTGGGTCGCATCTCTAGCAACTGGGACTATATCTTGTGAAAGGATGAAATAGTATGAATAAATAAATAACGTTTTTAATGAAAATATATTAATCATTATTTAAATATATGTTGATAACCCGTTGTTCAAAAGTGACAATGCCCTCGAAGTCGGTGTTTGGAGGACATATTGTCAAGATTAACAATACCCTTGTCAAAATATCCTCCAAAGCGTGTGTGTGTGTGTGTGTGTGTGTGTGTTGGAGTGTGTGTTGGATTGTCAGTGTAGTATATGTGAGTGTGTGGGTAGAGTCTAATGAGTGTGCATAGAGCCAGTGCAAGGGAGTCAGTGCAAAACAATTAAGATAAAGAAAAAAGTAATAAAGAGGGTCAATGTAAATTGTCTGGGTAGACACTTCATTAACTGTTCAACAGTCTTATGGCTTTGGGGAAGAAGCTTTTCAGGAGACTTTTGGTCCCAGACTTGTCACTTCAGTACCGCTTGCCATGCAGTAGCAGAGAGAACAGTCTATGACTTGGGTGCCTGGAGTCTTCGACAATTTTTAGGGCCTTTTTAGTGCCATCTTCTGACACTGCCTTGTATAGAGGTCCTACACACTACCCTCTGTAGCACCTTGCAGCTAGATTACGAGCAATTACTATACCAAGCGGTGGTGCAGCCAGTCAAGATGCTCTTAATGGTGCAGCTGCACCAGATGGTGAGGGTAGGTAACAACATCTCCACCTCGATGATCCTCAACACTGGGGCCCCACAAGGGTGCGTTCTCAAGGGTTCACAAGGGTGAGTCCTCTCCTGTACTCCTTGTTCACCCATGACTGCGTGGCCATGCACGTCTCCATCATCAATCATCAAGTTTGCAGACGACACTACAGTGGTAGGCTTGATTACCAGGTGAGGGCCCCTGGAGTGTGGTGTCAGGAAAATAACCTTACACTCAAAATCAACAAAACAAAGGAGATGATCGTGAACTTCAGTAAACAGCAGAGGGAGCACCCCCCTATCCACATCGACAGGACAGTAGTGGAGAGGGTAGAAAGTTTTAAGTTCCTCTGCGTACACATCACGGACAAACTGAAATGCTCCAACCACACAGACAGCGTGGTGAAGAAGCGCAACAGCGCCTCTTCAACCTCAGAAGGCTGAAGAAATTCCGCTTGTCATCAAAAACACTCACAAACTTTTACAGATGCACAATCGAGAGCATCCTGTCGGGCTGTATTACCCGCCTGGTATGGCAACTGCTCCGCCCACAACCGTAAGGCTCTCCAGAGGGTAGTGAGGTCTGCACAACGCATCACCGGGGGCAAACTACCAGCCCTCCAGGACACCTACATCACCCGATGTCACAGGAAGATCATCAAGGACAACAACCACCCGAGCCACTGCCTGTTCATCCCTCTATCATCCAGAAGGTGAGGTCAGTACAGGTGCATCAAAGCAGGGACAAAAAGACTGAAAAACAGCTTCTATCTCAAGGCCATCAGACTGTTAAACAGCCATCACTAACATTGAGTGGCTGCTGCCAACATACTGACTCAACTCCAGCCACTTTAGTAATGGAAAAATGTATGTAATAAATGTATCACTAGCCACTTTAAACAATGCCACTTCATATAATGTTTGCATACCCTACATTACTCATCTCATATGTATATACTGTACTCTATACCATCTACTGCATCTTGCCATCTTGATGTATCACTAGCCACTTTAAACAATGCCACTTTTATATGTTTACATACCCTACATTACTCATCTCATATGTATATACTGTATACCATCTACTGCATCTTGCCTATGCCGTTCTATACCATCACTCATTCATGTATTTTTATGTACATATTCTTATTCAATCCTTTACACTTGTGTGTATAAGGTAATTGTTGTGAAATTGTTAGGTTAGATTACTCGTTGGATATTACTGCATTGTCGGAACTAGAAGCACAAGCATTTCGCTACACTCGCATTAACATCTGCTAACCATGTGTATGTGACAAATAAAATTTGATTTGATTTGAGTGCTACGGGTTGGGAGTAATTTACATAGGTTATCTTGGCATTGTTAGGCACAGGGACTATGATGGTTCATTTGAAACATGTAGGTATTACAGACTGGGTCAGTGAGAGGTTGAAAATGTCAGTGATGACACATGCCAGCTGCCCAGCGTACTCTTCTGAGTACGCGTCCTGGTAGTCCGTCTGGTCCTGCAGCCTTGTGAATGTTAACCTGTTTAAAGGTCTTACTCACATTGGCTACAGAGAGCGTGATTATACAGTTGTCTGGAACAGCTGGTGCACTCACGCATGGTTCACTGTTGCTTGCCTCGAAGTGAGCATAGAAAGCATTTAGCTCAACTGGTAGTCTCTCGTCACTGGGCAGCTCTCGGCTGGGTTTGCCTTTGTAATTCGTGATAGTTTGCAAGCCCTGCCACATCTGGCGAGTGTCAGAGCCGGTGTAGTAAGATTCAATATTGATTCTGTTTTGACCCTCTGCCTGTTTGATGGTTTGTCAGAAGGCATAGAGGGATTTCTTATAAGCATCCAGATTAGTATCCTGCTCCTTGAAAGCAGCAGCTATAGCCTTTAGCTCGGTGCCGATCGTAATCCATGGCTTCTGGCTGGCATATGCAGGTATGGTCACTGCGGGGACAATGTTGTCGATGCACTTATTATTGATGCCGGTGACTGACGTGGGAAACTCCTCAATGCCATCAGATGAATCCCATAACATATTCCAGTCTGTGCTAGCGAAAAGTCCTGCAGCTTAGAGATTCGTATTTATCCCTGTGTGTGCGTCACTGGTACCTGTTTTTGCTTGTAAGCAGGAATCAGGAGGATAGAGTTATGTTCCAATTTAGAAATGGAGTACGGGGAAGCGCTTCGTATTTATCCCTGTGTGTGGAGTAAAGGTGATCTAGAGTTTTTATTCCTTTAGTTGTACAGGTGACATGCTGGTAGAAATGAGGTAAAACTGATTTCAGTTTTCCTGCATTAAAATCACCGGCCACTAGGAGCGCCGCCTCTGGATGAATATTTTCTTGTTTGCTTATGGCCTTGTACAGTTCATTGAGTGCGTTCTTAGTGCCAGCATCGGTTTATGGTGATAAATAGACAGCTACAAAAAATATTGATGAAAACTGTGTTGGTAAATAGTATGGTCTACAGCTTATCATGAGGTACTCTAACTTAGGCGAGCAGAATGTTGAAACTTCCATAATATTAGAGATTGCACACAAGATGTTGTTAATAAAGACACACACCTCCCCCCTGATCTTACCGGACGCTGCCGTTCTGTCCTGCCGATGCATAGAAAAACCAGCTGAGCTTGTACAGTTTATTCTCCAGCAATTGCACATTTGCCAACAGAGCAGAGGGTCGAGGCTATATATTCATTGGCCGCCATAGTCTCACCAGGGTGTCCATGCATCAGCCTCTATAGCGCTGTCTTCTTCTCCTTTGAGTGTCAGGGATTACGGCCTGGTCCAGGATAATCAATATGGCTTTAGCCTCTGACTCACTGAAGTAGAAGTCCTCGTCCAAATTCGAGGTTAGTGATAGCTGTTCAGAAGCTCTTGTCGGTCATATGAAATGATGGCAGTAACATTATGTACAAAAAAAGTTAAGATAAGCCCTAAAAAATACACAAAATAGCACAATGGGTTAGGAGCCCGTAAAACAGTCCTTCTGCCACTATTCCAAAAAACAAATGTAAAAAATATGCTGAAAATAATCTGTATATGTAAAATGTGGTGGTGGTCTTTCAGTTTCCACTGGTCCTGGGGGCCCTTTTTAAGGTCAACGGCATCATGAATTTTATCCAGTACCAGGACATTTTAGCCAACAACCGGGCTGCCTCTGCCATGAAGCTGAATCTTGGCGACAAGTGGACGATTTTCCAGCAAGACAATAACCAAGCACACATAAAAATCCACAAACAATTGGTTAATTGACCACAAAAACAACATTTGCAATGGCCATCTGTCTCCGGACTTAAACCCAATTGAAAACCTGTGGTTTGAAGTAAAGAGGCCATTCCATAAGCGCAGACCAAAGTATTTATCAAGGATCTGGAAACGATTCTGTATGGAGGAATGGTGTAAGAGCTCTCCTAATGTGTTCTCCAATCTCATAAAACATTTTAGATAAAGGCTGAGTTACGTTATCCTTGTAATGGGAGGGTGCCGAAAACAGGGGTGAGTATTGAAAACAGGGAAGCCAATCATTTATTGAGAATTTATTTGTATTACTTATTATTATATTTTTATTATTTTTATTATTTATTATTATATTATTATTATTATTATTTATTATTATATTTTTTCTCTAAACAATTTTACTAGTATAAAATAATATTTATTTTTTTAGCATAGAATATAGGTCAGTATTTGTATTATTCCTTTTATACAGTATTTTGCTAGTCTTTATCAAGGCCGGGTGCCAATAATTCTGGACCTGATTGTATTATATGCACAGCTCTTAGTAGACTATGCCATTCATCACTTTGTTATTTATTTATTTTTGTATTTTGCCCCCTTTTTCTCCCAATTTCGATCTTGTCTCATTGCTGCAACTCCCCAAAGGGCTCTGGAAAGCCAAATCATGACCTGTCTAATCACGCTCTTTAACACCCGTCAGCTTAACCCTGAAGCCAGCTGGACCAATGTGTCGGAGGAAACACCACAAGGAGTTGCTAGGGCGCAATGAGCCAAGTAAAGCCCCCCCGACCAAACCCTCCTCTAACCTGGACAACGCTGGGCCAATTGTGTGCCGTCCTATGGGACTCCTGGCCATGGCCGGTTGTGGCACAGCCCGGGAATGAACCCGGGTACGTAGTAATGCCTCTACAGCAGCACTGCAATACAGTTTCTTAGAACGCTGCGCCCCTAGGGAGGCCCTACCAGTCGTCACTTTACTGCAATACAATACACAAGTGTCTGCTATTGTCAGTGGGCTATAGCTGAACATATTACATGCACAGTTCTTAGCACAGTAAGCTACAGTATGTTATTGATAATAACCATAGAAAGATACACAGTAATTGCAAGACGTGGCTCTCAGGCAAGTCTCTCTCTAACAGTTCAACATGTAAAGTGTTGGTCCCATGTTTCATGAGGTGAAATATCCCCACATTTTTCCATACACACAAAAAGCTTATTTCTCTCAAATGTTGTACACAAATTTGTTTACATCCCTGTTAGTGAACATTTCTCCTTTACTAAGATAATCCATCCACCTGACCGTTTGTGGCATATCAAGAAGCTGATTAAACAGATGGATCATTACACAGGTGCCCCTTGTGCTGGGGAAAATAAAAGGCCACTCTAAAATGTGCAGCTATGTCACACAACACAACACTACAGATGTCTCAAGTTTTGAGGGAGCGTGCAATTGGCATGCTGACTGCAGGAATGTGCGCCAGAGCTGTTGCCGAAGAACGTAATTTTCATTTCTCTACCATAAGCCGCCTCCAACATCATTTGGAGAATTTGGCAGTACATCCAACCAGCCTCACAACCACAGACCACATGTAAATGCTCCAGCCCAGGACCTCCACATCTGGCTTTATTTTAATTGACTGACTTCCTTATATGAACTGTAACTCAGTAAAATCGTTGAACTTTTTGCATTTTGCGTTTATATTTTCATTCAGTATAGTTACTACTGTACCCTATACATGGCTACCTTATCCTTATTGTTGATTCACTTGTAATGTTCCTATTTCCTATTCCATCTCCCAGCTCCACAATTATTGTATAAAGTGAGTTCAGAAGATAAAGTCTGAGAGTAGATAGTGGAGTAGAGACAGTTTTGCCTGATGTTTTTGATTTCACTGCTGCCTATCTCTCTGCCATATTGTGCAGAACTAACGATTTTGTTCATGGAAGATACTGCAGTCTCCTGCTGTTCTGGACTGACTGAAATGCTCCACATTACTTTCTCAGAGATGCTCTCCTCTAGTTACCAATTTTACAGCTTGATTCCAGCTATTCTACTATATTTCCCTCTAAATTAGTGGTGTTTCTTTCTTTGTGCTACAAGATCACAACTGAAAGTAGATTCTGTCTGTTACAGGTGTCCCAAACGGTACTGCTGGGTGGACAGACATTCTGGGTTAAAAACAAATATACGTAAGCACACACACCTACATATGTAAACACACCCACACATGTAAACACACCCACATGCAGCCTACTCAATCACTTTTTATAGCTACTGTTTACAGGCCTCCTGGGCCATATACAGCGTTTCTCACTGAGTTCCCTGAATTCCTATCGGACCTTGTAGTCATAGCAGATAATATTCTAATCTTTGGTGACTTTAATATTCACATGGAAAAGTCCACAGACCCACTCCAAAAGGCTTTCGGAGCCATCATCGACTCAGTGGGTTTTGTCCAACATGTCTCTGGACCCACTCACTGTCACAGTCATACGCTGGACCTAGTTTTGTCCCATGGAATAAATGTGGTGGATCTTAATGTTTTTCCTCATAATCCTGGACTATCGGACCACCATTTTATTACGTTTGCAATTGCAACAAATAATCTGCTTAGACCCCAACCAAGGAACATCAAAAGTCGTGCTATAAATTCACAGACAACACAAAGATTCCTTGATGCCCTTCCAGACTCCCTCTGCCTACCCAAGGACGCCAGAGGACAAAAATCAGTTAACCACCTAACTGAGGATCTCAATTTAACCTTGCGCAATACCCTAGATGCAGTTGCACCCCTAAAAACTAAAAAAATTTCTCATAAGAAACTAGCTCCCTGGTACACAGAAAATACCCGAGCTCTGAAGCAAGCTTCCAGAAAATTGGAACGGAAATGGCGCCACACCAAACTGGAAGTCTTCCGACTAGCTTGGAAGGACGGTACCGTGCAGTACCGTAGAGCCCTTACTGCTGCTCGATCATCCTATTTTTCTAACTTAATTGAGGAAAATAAGAACAATCCGAAATTCCTTTTTAATACTGTCGCAAAGCTAACTAAAAAGCAGCATTCCCCAAGAGAGGATGACTTTCACTTTAGCAGTGATAAATTCATGAACTTCTTTGAGGAAAATATTATGATTATTAGAAAGCAAATTACGGACTCCTCTTTAAACCTGCGTATTCCTCCAAACCTCAGTTGTCCTGAGTCTGCACAACTCTGCCAGGACCTAGGATCAAGAGAGACGCTCAAGTGTTTTAGTACTATATCTCTTGACACAATGAATGACATTTTAATGGCATCGGACCGAGGCTCTGCATCTGTCCTCGTGCTCCTAGACCTTAGTGCTGCTTTTGATACCATCGATCACCACATTCTTTTGGAGAGATTGGAAACCCAAATTGGTCTACACGGACATGTTCTGGCCTGGTTTAGATCTTATCTGTCGGAAAGATATCAGTTTGTCTCTGTGAATGGTTTGTCCTCTGACAAATCAACTGTAAATTTCGGTGTTCCTCAAGGTTCCGTTTTAGGACCACTATTGTTTTCACTATATATTTTACCTCTTGGGGATGTTATTCGAAAACATAATGTAAACTTTCACTGCTATGCGGATGACACACAGCTGTACATTTCAATGAAACATGGTGAAGCCCCAAAATTGCCCTCGCTAGAAGCATGTGTTTCAGACATAAGGAAGTGGATGGCTGCAAACTTTCTACTATTAAACTCGGACAAAACAGAGATGCTTGTTCTAGGTCCCAAGAAACAAAGAGATCTTCTGTTGAATCTGACAATTAATCTTAATGGTTGTACAGTCGTCTCAAATAAAACTGTGAAGGACCTCGGCGTTACTCTTGACCCTGATCTCTCTTTTGAAGAACATATCAAGACCATTTCAAGGACAGCTTTTTTCCATCTACGTAACATTGCAAAAATCAGAAACTTTCTGTCCAAAAATGATGCAGAAAAATTAATCCATGCTTTTGTCACTTCTAGGTTAGACTACTGCAATGCTCTATTTTCCGGCTACCCGGATAAAGCACTAAATAAACTTCAGTTAGTGCTAAATACGGCTGCTAGAATCCTGACTAGAACCAAAGAATTTGATCATATTACTCCAGTGCTAGCCTCTCTACACTGGCTTCCTGTCAAAGCAAGGGCTGATTTCAAGGTTTTACTGCTAACCTACAAAGCATTACATGGGCTTGCTCCTACCTATCTCTCTGATTTGGTCCTGCCGTACATACCTACACGTACGCTACGGTCACAAGACGCAGGCCTCCTAATTGTCCCTAGAATTTCTAAGCAAACAGCTGGAGGCAGGGCTTTCTCCTATAGAGCTCCATTTTTATGGAACGGTCTGCCTACCCATGTCAGAGACGCAAACTCGGTCTCAACCTTTAAGTCTTTACTGAAGACTCATCTCTTCAGTGGGTCATATGATTGAGTGTAGTCTGGCCCAGGAGTGGGAAGGTGAACGGAAAGGCTCTGGAGCAACGAACCGCCCTTGCTGTCTCTGCCTGGCCGGTTCCCCTCTTTCCACTGGGATTCTCTGCCTCTAACCCTATTACAGGGGCTGAGTCACTGGCTTGCTGGGGCTCTCTCATGCCGTCCCTGGAGGGGGTGCGTCACCTGAGTGGGTTGATTCACTGTTGTGGTCATCCTGTCTGGGTTGGCGCCCCCCCCTTGGGTTGTGCCGTGGCGGAGATCTTTGTGGGCTATACTCAGCCTTGTCTCAGGATGGTAAGTTGGTGGTTGAAGATATCCCTCTAGTGGTGTGGGGGCTGTGCTTTGGCAAAGTGGGTGGGGTTATATCCTTCCTGTTTGGCCCTGTCCGGGGGTGTCCTCGGATGGGGCCACAGTGTCTCCTGACCCCTCCTGTCTCAGCCTCCAGTATTTATGCTGCAGTAGTTTATGTGTCGGGGGGCTGGGGTCAGTTTGTTATATCTGGAGTACTTCTCCTGTCCTATTCGGTGTCCTGTGTGAATCTAAGTGTGCGTTCTCTAATTCTATCCTTCTCTCTTTCTTTCTCTCTCTCGGAGGACCTGAGCCCTAGGACCATGCCCCAGGACTACCTGACATGATGACTCCTTGCTGTCCCCAGTCCACCTGGCCATGCTGCTGTTCCAGTTTCAACTGACCTGAGCCCTAGGACCATGCCCCAGGACTACCTGACATGATGACTCCTTGCTGTCCCCAGTCCACCTGGCCATGCTGCTGCTCCAGTTTCAACTTCCACCTGACTGTGCTGCTGCTCCAGTTTCAACTGTTCTGCCTTATTATTATTCGACCATGCTGGTCATTTATGAACATTTGAACATCTTGGCCATGTTCTGTTATAATCTCCACCCGGCACAGCCAGAAGAGGACTGGCCACCCCACATAGCCTGGTTCCTCTCTAGGTTTCTTCCTAGGTATTGGCCTTTCTAGGGAGTTTTTCCTAGCCACCGTGCTTCTACACCTGCATTGCTTGCTGTTTGGGGTTTTAGGCTGGGTTTCTGTACAGCACTTTGAGATATCAGCTGATGTACGAAGGGCTATATAAATAAATTTGATTTGATTTGATTTGATGATCAATATCTGTGTGGAAGAACTTGATTTTCCTGCACAGAGCCCTGACCTCAACTCCATCGAACACCTTTGGGATGAATTGGAATGCTGACTGCGAGCCAGGCCTAATCGCCCAACATTAGTGGCCAACTTCACTAATGCTCTTCTGGCTGAATGGAAGCAAGTCCCCACAGCAATATTCCAACATGTAGTGGAAAGCCTTCCCAGAAGAGTGGAGGCTGTACTGGCAGCGAAGGGGGGGACCAACTCCATATTCATGCCAATGATTTCGAATGAAATGTTCGACGAGCAGGTGTCTACATACTTTTGTTCAGGTAGTGTATAACTCACATATCATGTGAATTTGGTTGGGTCGCCCAAAAAGTAGCATATTGCAGCTTTAATTAGGCTATACCACTAAACGGATGTAGAAAATGACTGTGTGCTGTAAAAAAAAAGGGGGGAAAAAAGCAAACAGCTCAAACGAATCCAGATAGAGAGACAGAGAGTCTTCCTCATGCATTCTAATCTAGCCAGATAAAACCCAGTATAATATAAAAGGGCGAATATTCAATTTTCTCAGCAAAGGGAAATGACGGGTGTCTATGATCAGGCAGCAGAAGAGGTGCCAGGCAGGTGAAGGTTCTCTGAGCAGAAATACAACCAGCAATAAAAACGGAATATGAAATCCTTTATCTCCCCATAGGACACAGCCCCATTATATCCCATATTTTCTACTTAATTAAAAGAGCAGGAAGACAATGATTGGCAGCCAGTAGGTTCTTTCCTTCCTGACAAGAATCTCTTCAGCCCAATGGAAATCTTTCCTTTAACACATTGTCAGCACACTGAGATGTAGTCTAGTCTAATTTCATGACTACCAGCAGCAGCTGCTCTCAGGTCTATGGCCACAAGAAGAGGAGATCATCTAGCAGACAGCAGAAGATGTCTGATGGAGCACTTACATGATGTTTAAGTGCCTGTCCTGGAGGCACATGCCAAGGACATGCAGGATGAACATTGAAATGGTTGTTGCAGACTTGAATACTAGCTAAATCTACAGTAGGCCTATGCTTTACATTTACATCTAAAATATTCAGAGGATATTTCCCGTATATTCTCACTAAAAATTTTATCTCAATGAAAACATATAGTAAGTGTGGCACAGTGAGAGGTATGGGCATGGGTGTGGCTGAAGGACTCCCAGTGCAGCAGCATAGACAGAGCTCCCAACTCAGCACAGGTGCGCTCATTTCAATGCCATGGACAGCGGCACTCAGTTCAGTACTGTGGAAGGCTGCACTACCTTTAGCACCAGGCCAGCTGAAGACAGCTTTGCTCACCCAACACACCTGTGCAGGATTACTAATCAGCACACCTTCAAGGAATTCCCTAATCAACTGACTGGCACAAGAGTGCAGGCTGGACCTCACTCAAGTGGAACAGTGACGAAGACACAGTGTGCCTACCCTCCCACTTCAACTGTTTCTCTCTACTTCCACAGACTCCTCAGAAGGAGCATTACGGACTCTGCCAGTGAGACCATGCCGATGCAAGACATTGCAGGTGGCCACCATCTTTAACCACTCTCTTGCCTGACCAGCTTGTGGACTAGAGAGCCAGAGACACTAAAAGCATCTGAAACTCTTTTGTTGTGTGTTTACTCATTACCGCTTGTGTAGTCGGGTACACCACACTCTTCCCAACAGTAAGTATAAAAGCAGTTACCTTGCTGCTATAGAGGCTATTGCACTTACTGTAAGTGAACGTCTGAAGCATGGTGTAGATCCAGCATCCCCCATACATTTAGAGGCCAGGCCTAGGCTATAGCTTATTTAAATTGAGTGCTGAGGTGCAGGGAGATCATGCACAAGTATGATAAGAGTCCTTATGTGTACATGAAGTCTCTACAGCTGCATCCAATCAGTCAGAGAAGCATTTGAGTGGACTCTCTTGCACTCTAAAAATTAAGGGTTCAACAAAGGTTCTTCTAAGAGCTTTGAAGATCTTCAGAGAACCTTGGGGTTCTTGGCACTGAAAATAACCCCAAAGGGTTCTTCCAAGAACCCCATAGGAGGTGGGGGTTCATCGAGGAACCTCTTTAGTTGGTGGGGGTTCTTGCAGGAACCTAACTGCCCAACCTAACTGCCCAACGTTTGGATTTGAATTTGAAAGAACAGCAGGTGCAGGCACTTAACTGGAAAATGTAAAGATCTCCTCAATTTATTAAGGTAAGGTTTGTCCCTTGTATGATCTATATTTCGCTACACTCGCAATAACATCAGCTAACCATGTGTATGTGTCAAATAACATTTGATTTGATATTGTTTTATGATGATCCATCTACCTTCTGGTATATGTGCAAATCTTTCTAAAACAGAAAATGGATATCAAGAGTTAAGAATATGTTGAAGGCTAGTTGTATTGGGTGCAGGTGACTGAAGTGCTCACTTTTTTGTGTATGTCTGCAGGTATACAGATGAGGAGGCATGCAAAGGTATGTCTATTGGTGTGTTATGCACAACACATTTACCATCCTCCTCCCTTACCTCTTCAATGAATATACCATAGGCCTCTACATTATGGACGAGGTACTGTATGTGTATGAAAACCATTATTAAAACAGTTTTTTTTACCACAAAAAAACTAATTATGAAGATGGTTGTGCGCATGTTTTGTTATTCAAAAGTATAATAAACAAATATTGAATTCACAGACTTCACCCTCCCTACACCTCTGCATTTAACAGAAAAGCTGTTCAATCACACCACACTGCAAAATCATTCTGGCTATGTAAATGGAGAACATCAACACACCAAAGGATATACCCATTATACTTGGGGTTCTGCTGGGAGTTTACCTCATATTTAGATTTTTTTATTCTGCTTTGCCACTAAAATCCTAATAAACACTGACAACTAAAATATTCAGTTATTTTTATGTATATTAATGACGTGTGGGGTGGGGGGTAAAAATGTACCCCAAAAGGTTGAGGAACAATTTAAAAGGGGTTCTTACAAGTATTATTTGAAGAACCCTTTAAAAGTGTTCTTCGTAGAACTTATAGGATACTCCAGGAACCTTTCATTTTTAGAGTGTGGGTTAACTTATGATACTTAAATTAATGTGGAAATAGAACACACAGAACATGCACCCGAAAGTGGAACAATATACCCACTTAGTGCCTATACCTACAGAAACACATCCTCACCGGACACAACTTGAAAATTCAATTTCAGAATGACACGATAAGGGGGACAAAAAAAGAACAAAAAAATGTTGCTTAGCAGTTATTGTATTTGATGCGGGCAGTGTGGCAGCTGAGTTTAACCATGGCTGGCTGAGTATGGGCTGGCTGAGTATGGGCTGGCTGAGTATGGGCTGACACAGGTTTATGAGCAACAAGCATCCAGTCAATATGCATTGATCCAAGATGGCGTAGCAGTCAGACGTCTTTGTCCTGTCGTGTCCCTTGTATATATCGTTTTACATCTTTTTCATCGCATATCCTTTCAAATATTTTGAAACTGGATGCAGTCTATCACAGTGCCATCCGTTTTGTCACCAAAGCCCCATTCACTACCCACCATTGTGACCTGTACGCTCTCGTTGGTTGGCCCTCGCTTCATACTCGTCGCCAAACCCACTGGCTACAGGTTATCTACAAGTCTCTGCTAGGTAAAGCCCTGCCTTATCTCAGCTCACTGATCACCATAGGAGCACCCACTCGTAGCACGCGCTCCAGCAGGTATATCTCACTGGTCAGCCCCAAAGCCAATTCCTCCTTTGGTCGTCTTTCCTTCCAGTTCTCTGCTGCCCATGACTGGAACGAATTGCAAAAATCTCTGAAGCTGGAGACTCACATCTCCCTCACTAGCTTTAAGCACCAGCTGTCAGAGCAGCTTATAGATCACTGCACCTGTACATAGCCCATCTGTAAACAGCCCATCTATCTACCTACCTCATCCCCATACTGGTGTCTATTTATTTATTTATTTTGCTCCTTTGCACCCCAGTATCTCTACCTGCACATTCATCTTCTGCCGATCTACCATTCCAGTGTTTAATTGCTATATTGTAATTACTTCACCACCATGGCCTATTTATTTCCTTAACTTACCTCATTTGCACTTTTTGTTTTCTTTTGTTCTACTGTATTATTGACTGTATGTTTTGTTTATTCCATGTGTAACTCTGTGTTGTTGTATGTGTCGAATTGCTACTCTTTATCTTGACCAGGTCGCAGTTGCAAATGAGAACTTGTTCTCAACTAGCCTAACTGGTTAAATAAAGGTTAAATAAAATAAAATAAATACATCTGGATGCCTCCCTTTTTAATCACCACAGCTACCACAAGTCATTCAAATAAATACTCAAAATGGTGACATGAAGTGTTGCCTTCAACAGCCGAGCTAGGCATCACACAACTCTGACAAAATTACGTGCATTTGTATTTTCTATTTCAACATTCAATAAGCTTCTAAAATAATCTCATACTCTCTGCCTGTTTTAGTTCATCTGCCATCAATAACACATTTTGGTTCCTGTAATAGTTAGCATGCAGGGCATGTCCTGTGAGCTAATTAAAATGCATGGTTTAACAGTAGCTTTACAATTCAAAATACACACTGAACCATGCACTAATAGTCTTAGACTACAAGGAATATTACTTGCTGATACCATTCCTCTTGATCTGTACAATTCTTACCACTATCTACTGAAGCGTGAATAATAATAAGATGGGGGAAGAATCATTGTACTCTTTAGCTTGACAGTTGCAAATCGTTTGCTGCTAGAATGATAGAGACTTATTCATGAGACTGTTCACACACCCCTACTCAACACAACTTTAACAAATAGCAGAGTCCCATTGTTCCCTTTCATGAACGATATACAATCGACTCAAATAAGGTATTGGAAATCATATCAAACATATTGGTTATGAAAGATCCATCATTCTTAGGATCCATTCTTGTCTTGTTTTTAATAAACTCTAGTTGGATCTGTGGACTCAGTGCCCATACTCATAACCCTTACCATTTTCACACACTTAAACCTCTATAGACTGTCTACTCATAGAAAGGCTACTCAACAGGTGGTCTAAGGGCCAAGAGCCACCCATGAATGACCTTCAATCACCCTTAAACTACTGTAATCATGAACATGGTGAAAAATTTATCCAACCTTCCTGTATTTGTAGAAATGTATGTAAAATCAACGTTCCTCCTATATAATATGATTATACTGGCTACTTGTTTTAAGTACATAATGATTTAGCCAATTAGATACAGTATGTAGGTAAACAAGTAACTTGCAAAATTCTGGTAACTTTCCCAATATGACATACTCTTCCAGAAAACCTGGTTGAAGGATTCTCGGGAATCAGGAAGGAATAGGCAAGAAATTCAGAATCCTCAAACCAGGATTTTGGGAAAACCTAGGAATTTTGGGAAAGTTAGCGGAATTTTGCTACTCTATAAAAGTAATCATAATTGAATGTATTACAAGAATAGTATCTATTAAGACACTGTATGTTGATCATTAAATCTGCTCAAGGAGCGCTGCGCTGTGGCTGACCCGGTCTCCAACCCTGCAGGTTATGTGTGTGTCTCGCAGGGTTGGATTGAAAGTTAAAGAAAAACGTATGTGATCTGAAAAGGAAATAGACAATAGTGTATTCTTCTTATAACATAATGTGATTAGTCTATATATTATCTATCTTACATATGTTGTTTTTGCTGTCCCCATTAACATTTAGTTAAACAACCAGGATTGCTTTAGAACGGAAACAGGGTCTTCTGTTTGCTTTATTAAATGAATCCCTTAGCACCATCACCTCCCCCATCATAATGCTGATACTGAATACTCACTAAAAAGCCACTTACTGTCTAGCTGTAAATTACATGTGGATTAGCTGACCTATCTACATAACATAAGCTTTAAGTCCTACAATGGGGAACATTACTTCCATGCCTGTGTTGTGTAAAAGCACATCAATTCAATGCTGCAAAGGGCAATGCCATTTTCATGTTCTCTTCCTACCAATATATAAAAGCAAGGCTGCAAGCTACTACGGCTTTGACTGCATCTCCTCTCCTGAGAAAGAAAGGAAAGAGGAAAAGGAAAATAAGGAGGATGAGCTTTGGAGCTCTAATCCGTGGCTGTGCTGTGCAGAAAGCCATTAGGTGACAGTAGAGCGGAGGATGGTCGGTAAGGGGCCTCACTATAATGAAGCACCTCATGTGTCCTCTGGGAAACACTAGCTACCGGGAGGAGACAACGCGATTGCATTGAGGCATATATAAAAATTAAGGAGGTTATCTGCAGAAAGGTCCACTGGGAGGGGGGGGGGCAGCTGGCTGGCTGGCTGCCATACCGAGAGACCATCCAAGGTGTTGGAATCTGTTGACAGTCATTTTAATCTGTGACAGACAGTCACTCCAAAATAAATCATACTTTCCCAAAGCTTCTCTGTCTGAAAATCCTGAACAATGCAAACTTGATGTGCTTGATACATCTGTCAGATTGACCGACCATCCCTGAGAAACTCATTACTACAGACCCTGAGAGCAGCACGCAGACAGACAAATTCACAGAATATAAATTGAATGCTATTTCATTCACTCAAGAAAATATTGTTTATTTAACTGCAAAGGATTTGTTCAAGTATCACAAACTAACTGTGTGGTCAGATTCATATCAGATTGACATCTGCGAGAAAAGTCGTAAAGTGGCTATTCCAAAGGAACAGAGATTGAGTAGCCTAACTACAGTAGCAAGTGACATATATGTCACTCCTGCACAGGGGAATAGCCGTCAGTCATTGTTATAATGATGGCGTAGCGACACAAGGCATTCTAAAGGCAAAGCACTCCTGTATGTTTATCAAATTCATTGATAGCCATGAAGGAATGACCAACTTTTTCCAGAAGCTCAATGCACCAGTCGCATCAAATTATGGACTAGCCTAGTTAGAACAGCAATAGAACAGTACATAATCTAAATAGGCCAAAAAAATCACTTTGAAGACCACAACAGTGAAATGATAGCGCCCTCTCTCCATCACCCAGTTTTTCATTTCTTGTTCGGAAACATTACAGTGGGATGAATTGGGCACATCAACATACTGTAGTAGGGTGAGACAAATCCCCTTAGAGAGGCTCCTAAGCTTTGAATGAAGCCCCAAATTGAAGCTCTTTCTGGAGATTTATGCTGTGAGGCTAGCTGCTTCATTGACTTAAGAGGAAGAGCATATTGGAATTCTCAAATTGGTCTTCACTTGGACATGTCCCTTAGAATTGTTCGGCCATGGAGGCTGGTTCTAGGTTGACACTTTGATGGTCAAAAATATTCAAACTACATTACTCATTCCCCATACAGATGACCTGTGGAATATAGTAAATGGTATTATTTTATCGGCTTATACTTTATAGGCTACTTCTTATTTCAGCTACTGTATGATGTGGTCAATGAAATGCAGTCAGTGCTGCTTCTAGAATCATGTCACATACTATACTGGTCTGGACAGACGGGCTGTGCCCTGATCTGACCTCAAATGACTGACTGTCAGAGGGGCTGGCTTGCATGACGGCTGAGCTATCGAAAACGTCAGTACACTGGAGTCAGCATCTGATACCTACCAGACGTACTGTAGGCAGCCACCGCGTCACTAATCTCATCGGGGTCTTTTGCACTGCCTTGTCTATCTTACTTGAAATATGAGTCAGAGTGTAATGTCTTCAGTGAGTTGGTCAATCTTATGTTCAAATCAAGTTCGCCATTTTCACAGTGTCAAATGTCAGTAGTGTAGTGTACTTGGTGGCATTGTTCTAAAGGACTGGTTTTAGATGCATAATCAGTATGAGAGGGTAGGGTTTAACCACAATAAGTTAATGGTATAGGATCAGATGGCAATCTTTAAAGAGATGTTTAGAGTGCTCTGAAGTTCTGAAAATATTTTTAAACTGCTCCCATCAATATACTATGGCAGAAGTTGAAGTATCACTGAATCAAGCATTCATATTCATAACACAGACAAGTCATGAATGTACAACACCGTACCAAGAAGCAATAAGCATTAATTGTTTGTAGTGAATTGTATGGTTTTGGATAACACAGAAGGGAATCTCTCGAAGCATCAGTGTATTATTATCAGTGTTTTTATTATCAGATAATTAGTTATGGACCGTTATGTCTTCCACAGTGCTGCTCACATCATGATGACTCTGCCACCTCAGTAGGACTGGCGTCTCTGTAACAATTTTTGTTGGTGGAAGAAGGAGTAGACCAAAGCGCAGCGTGGTACGTGTTCATGATGCCTTTAATAAACTGAACACTGAATACAAACAAAAAAAAGAATAAAGGAAAACCCGAAACAGTCCCGTATGGTGAAAACACTGAAACGGAAAATAATCACCCACAACTCAAAATGGGAAAACAGGCTACCTAAGTATGGCTCTCAATCAGAGACAACGATAGACAGCTACCTCTGATTAAGAACCATACCAGGCCAAACACATAGAAAAAGAAAACCTAGACCTACAACATAGAATACCCACCCACATCACACCCTGACCAAACTAAAAATAGAAACATACAAAGCAATCTACGGTCAGGGCGTGACAGTCTCTCTCTCTCTCTCTCTCTCTTTCTCTCTCTAAATACTAATGAGAGCTTGGTGATTCTTCAGTGATGTGAACACAACAGGCACCACGTCAGTGAAGTGATAAGCCATCGGTTGATTACAAGAAAACAGTCAGTTTGCTTCAGGTGATATCAGAACAATCAGGATAGATAATAATTTGTCAAACATCAAAAACTGTTTACTAAAAGCTCTAATGGTGGTTGAGGGTTGCACAATGCACATTAACATTGGAAAGCCTTCACACGTAACAGATCGAAACATGAGAAAGGCCCATTTTCATAGCCACAGGACAGTGACTGAGTCACCACACCAAAAAAATTATTTACGGAACGATCTGTTGCTGTGAACAATGTAATTGCCAATTAAGGTATAACATCAGCTCTGAGCAGAGTCATTGATTGTGAGGGTTTCCGCCAACTTGACAATAATTATTAATCAGCAGAAGAGGCGCTCGTCGTTCTCATCTCCTGACAAAATAAACTAATAAACAGATTATTTAATCTCCTCCATACTGAGAGCTTGTTCAGAGCTGCTATACAATCAGTGGTGGAGGAGGTGTCGTTTTTCCCCTCTCAGTTTGCTCCACCCCCTCACCTGTGATTGGATTATTTGCATCATGCCTTTGATTTACAATAAAACATAGAAAACTAGACTGCTATTTGGCCCTAAACAGAGAGTACACAGTGGCAGAATACCTGACCACTGTGACTGACCCAAAATTAAGGAAATCTTTGACAATGTACAGACTCAGTGAGCATAGCGGCAGGGTAGCCTCTATGGGCAGCAGGGTAGCCTAGTGGTTAGAGCGTTGGACTAGTAACCGAAAGGTTGCAAGTTCGAATCCCCGAGCTGACAAGGTACAAATCTGTCGTTCTGCCCCTGAACAGGCAGTTAACCCACTGTTCCTAGGCCGTCATTGAAAATAAGAATTTGTTCTTAACTGACTTGCCGAGTTAAAAAAAAAAAAAAGTAAATAGCCTTGCGATTGAGAAATGCTGCTGAAGGCAGACCTGGCTCTCAAGAGAAGTATGTGCACACTGCCCACAAAATGAGGTGGAAACTGAGCTGCACTTCCTAACCTCCTGCCTAATGTATGATCATATTAGAGACACATATTTCCCTCAGATTTGAAAACAAATCCAATTTTAATAAACTCCAATATCTATTGGGTGAAATACCACAGTTTGCAATCATAGCAGCAAGATTTGTGACCTGTTGCCACAAGGAAAGGGCAACCAGTGAAGAACAAACACCACTGTAAATACAACCCATATGTATGTTTATGTATGTTTTTTCTTAACTATTTGCACATCGTTGCACATCGTTGCAACACTGTATATAGACATAATATGGCATTTGAAGTGTCTTTATTCTTTTGGAACTGTGGGTGTAAACATTACTGTTCACTTTTTATTGTTTATTTGCATCATGCCTTTGATTTTCTCCCCAGAAAGACAATAATTATCTTTGAAAGTGACAGCAGAGAAAAGAAAGTGTGTGTGTGATTAGAGAGAGACAGAGAAACATATACAGTTGAAGTCGGAAGTTTAGATACACCTTAGCCAAATACATTTAAACTCTGTTTTTCACAATTCCTGACATTTAATCCTAGTAAAAATTCCCTGTCTTAGGTCAGTTAGGATCACCATTTTATTTTAAGAATGTGAAATGTCAGTATAATACTAGAGAGTGATTTATTTCAGCTTTTATTTCTTTCATCACATTCCCAGTGGGTCAGAAGTTTACATACACTCAATTAGTATTTGGTAGCATTGCCTTTAAATTGATTAACTTGGGTCCAACATTTCGGGTAGCCTTCCACAAGCTTCCCACAATAAGATGGGTGAATTTTGGCTGAATCCTCCTGACAGTGCTGGTGTAACTGAGTCAGGTTTGTAGGCCTCTTTGCTCGCACACGCTTTTTCAGTTCTGCCCACAAATTTTCTATAGGACTGAGGTCAGGGCTTTGTGATGGCCACTCAAATTCCTTGACTTTGTTGTCCTTAAGCCATTTTGCCACAACTTTGGAAGTATGCTTGGGGTCACTGTCTATTTGGAAGACCCATTTGCGACCAAGCTTTAACTTCCTGACTGATGTTCCACGGCTTGCATGCCCCCCCCTTTTTCCTCCAAACATAACAATGGTCATTATGGCCAAACAGCTCTACTTTTGTTTCATCAGACCAGAGGACATTTCTCCCAAAAGTGGCTTTTTTATGGCGGTTTTGGAGCAGTGGCTTTTTCCTTGCTGAGTGGCCGTTTGGGTTATGTCAATATAGGACTCGTTTACTGTGGATATTGATACTTTGTACCTGTTTCCTCCAGCATCTTCCATCAGCTGTTGTTCTGGGATTGATTTGCACTTTTCGCACCAAAGTATGATCATTTCTAGGAGACAGAACACGTCTCCTTCCTGAGCGGTATGACGGCTGCGTGGTCCCATGGTGTTTATACTTGCGTACTATTATGTGTACAGATGAACGTGGTACCTTCAGGTGTTTGGAAATTGCTCCCAAGGATGAACCAGACTTGTGGAAGTGTACAATTTTTTTCTGAGGTCTGATTTCTTTTGATTTTCCCATGATGTCAAGCAAAGAGGCACTGAGTTTGAAGGTAGGCCTTGAAATACATCCACAGCTACACCTCCAATTGACTCAGATTATGTCAATTAGTCTATCAGAAGCTTCTACAGCCATGACATCATTTTCTGGAATGTTCCTAGCGTTTAAAGGCCCAGTCAAATTAGTGTATGTAAACTTCTGACCCACTGGAATTGTGATATAGTGAATTACAAGTGAAATAATCTGTCTGCAAACAATTGTTGGAAAACTTGTGTCCAGGACAAAGTAGATGTCCTAACCAACTTGCCAAAACTATAGTTTGTGAACAAAAAATGTGTGGAGTGGTTGAAAAACAAATTTTAATGACTCCAACCTAAGTGTATGTAAACTTCCGACTTCAACTGTATTTAATAATTCATTTTGACAGTAACCCTCCCCGCAAAAAATGGTTTATTTCCATATGTACTAGTAAGCTCAGTGTTTGTTTCTTGGGCTTCAGGAATGTGACTGAAAAAGTGCCTCAGGCTTTGCAAAATATAAAAATTTAACTGATTGAAAGTATAAGGGGATTTCGGTGAACACATGCTGTGGTCAAGGCTGCAACGCGCCAGTGCAGTGAGTGAAGCTCAGGAGTTCAAAATCGTGTATCAGACCGAGAGCCTAATGCTTCTTACGTACAGTAGTTCTTTATGAGTTTTAGTTTAGAAAACGATCTCTTCGCAGAAGCGACAGATACAGTATGGTAAAAAACAGTTTCATTGGACCTACATGCCATGGCGAAAAAATTTGCACACGAAAAAGGAGGACTTCAGGAGATCAGGGGAGTCTCTCAAATTGGATTTCATTTGATTAAATTGAATGTACCTTGACTATTGCTGCCCATTTGTGTAGGCTATTAGCCAGACAAAACCAGCTGAGTTCAACAATAAATAGTGGCTGAATGTATACCCAAGCCAACTACTTTTTTCCTCATTGTTAGGCTATTTGTTGAGTCATTTTAGTAAAACGTATATAAATAGCAGCTAAATTCTGTATCTACAGTGAATTCAAAAAGTATTCACACCCCATTACTTTTTCCACATTTTGTTGTGTCATAGTCTGAATAAAAAATGTATCAAATTGAGATTGTGTGTCACTGGCCTACACACAATACCATATAATGTCAAAGTAGAATTACGTAATTTTTACAAAGTATCCAACCCCTTTGTCTAAATAAGTTCAGGAGTAAATTGTTTATTAACAAGTCACATAATAAGTTGCATGGACTCACTCTGTGTGCAATAATTGTGTTTCACATGATCTTTGAATGACTACCTCATCTCTGTACCTCACATACACAATTATCTGTAAGGTCCATTCGGAGTCTGGGACTATCTTGAAACCATGAGACAGTACGTCCACTTGCAACACTTGGCTTGCAACCCACATCCATCCCAGCCATTCTGATGCAATAATAACCAACCACTGTCCCACTGTCTCAAAAAAGTTGCTGTAAGAAACACTTTGGTTGTATTGTCTCAGAGTACTGACAGCAAGGGCCGTCTCAGACAAACATCCATTATCAGTCAGTGAGCTGCAGATACCTGTGACCGTGACAGTCTAGTCTGTGTGTCTGAGGCGAGAGCTTAATTTCTGCTCACTTTTACTGTGCACTGAGGCACAGCACGGACAAGCAAGGCAAAGCATGCAAAAGGCCTAATTGCACATTGCAATAAAAGGGCTGATTGCTAAGAGCTCCTCTAACAGACACACATACTCTAATAATATTAAGGTAAAATGAGGAACAAACACAACTAAATGAATACAGAAATGAACAGGACTGTCACTGCACCGTCAATGCCTGTAAGTAAGAGACCAGTAGCAAATGAACAACTTCCAAGGTAAAACATACCGATACAGATTGATGACAGGTGACCCTGTCAGATTTAGACATATAGTCAGACTAAACAATGGTTTAAAAGAGGATACCTAATTCGATAGACAACCCTCATTTTTCAACCCAACATGTCAGTGTACACGTCAATTAACTTGCCACAGATTTAACTGATCCTATCATTCCTGAGAGGAGCGGGATGGACATGAATGACAATAATTCCCTCTTCCATCCTTCCCATAGCCCTCCGAAGCCCTGGACAACAATGTACACAGCCAAAGACCCTCTACATGTGCAGCAGCTCAGACATCCACTTAAAGCTTCCAGCCTCTGCGAGTTTGTTTAATTGTGTGTGTGTGTGTGTGTGTGTGTGTGTGTGTGTGTGTGTGTGTGTGTGTGTGTGTGTGTGTGTGTGTGTGTGTGTGTGTGTGTGTGTGTGTGTGTGTGTGTGTGTGTGTGTGTGTGTGTGTGTGTGTGTGTGTGTGTGTGTGTGTGTGTGTGCGTGCGTGCGTGCGCGTGCGTCAAGCATGGGTGCATTTGTGTGTTTAATGCCCATAGACAGTAGTGCCTATGCATTCCCTATACATACTGTATCTTATTGAAATGCCTTGCACCTATCAACATATTTTACTCCAATGGATCTCTCTCCTAGCAGTGACCATAGAAGACTAATATTTTAACTCAGAACCTCTTAAAAGGTTATGTCTTATGACTATGAGTAAAAACCAATTATTCAAAATATATATACAGTGATTGCCCAGTTTACCATTGTTGCTAAAGCATTCATATGATCAAGTCCATAAGGAAGATTACAGACAATTAAATTATGTAGATTATTTACAACGCCATTTTTGTATTTTTCTTATCACCCTGATTAAATGAAGGGCAGGGTGGCATGGAATTATTATTCCTAATTATATTTATATGGTGGCATCACCAAATGGCCATGGGTGACTCTCTCTCTGCTGTTGCTGAATGAGGATTGTTGGGTGTTGGATGAATCCCCCGCCTGTTCTCATTTCTGGGCAACTGCTGCAAGCATCGACCCCTGAGCCCTCTGCTCTGCCTGTGTCCTGTGCCAGGTGGCAGCTGGGAGGGATAGAGTCTCTCCAGCCAGGCTTAGTGGCCCTGGTCCCTGCTCCACATTACAGCCTGGTCCCTGGGCCACAGATACAACAATGCTATGGCACAGGGGCATGACATGAGCATGACTGACCTACAGACCTGGATCTGTGTGTGTGTCTGTGTGTGTTTCTCTCTCTCTCTCTCTCTCTCTCTCTCTCTCTCTCTCTCTCTCTCTCTCTTTCTCTCTCTCTCCAGGTGTCTATCTCCAGTATGGTGCATCAGGAGGTTATCCCCATGGTAACATCCTCCAGGGCAACAACAACTCTAACCCCTCTGCTACCGCGGTGACCGTACGAGGCAGTTAAAGGAGAAGGCCTATGGTCAACTACACAAACTAGTTTAAGGTTAGAGAAAAGGGCAACCTGCAGTGGTATTTCCTAAAGGGTAAATCTTCATGTTCAGTCTGAATGTGTGGGAAACAAGATGAGAGAGCAGCATTTCACTCAGCCTCAGTGAGACCTGGCTGGCTCCTATAAGGTATGATGAGCACACAGTCACTAGCAGGCCTGCTCCTTGGGGTGCTTCCTCTCTGTGATCGCCGTTTTACCCTGTCAAACTGATGGACAGAGGGAGAGTACAGACTTTAGCCCCCTGAATGAGACACTTTCCCCAGCCGCAGCCAAGAAGAACTCTCCGTCTCAGGCCAGAAGCTAGCTGAGACTACTGAAGCAACACATCACATTCAGACAGCCACCACTTTTAAACCATTTTAGTCCTGATTGTCTTGTTGTTGTACAACAGATGATTATTACATGATCAGTACATGATTCTGTATGTCTTCCATGTTCTGTCTCTAGTCTCTACTGGCTGCTGTCATTCGGATGGCTTTGTATGTATTTGTATATGCGTGTTGTTTTTGTGGAAGGCAACATTCAATGTACAATGTGTTATGCAATTTGTTCTGTTAACATATACAGTGCAGTAAATATACTATTCTATCTCATCTACCATTCCATGACCTTATCTTTAAATGAACTGATTCTGGTCATATTAGGGTTATTCCGTCACGGCTCTTTTCCTGCCCCCCGCTCCCTCTTTCCTGCCCTCCCCTTTCATCAGCATATTTGGCAATAAAACAGTTATTACTTTATCACATCAATAATTTAATTGTGCCTATTTTCCAAGTCAGCAGCCATCTCAGTAGCACTATCTGGCTTAGCCGACAGTTTGATACATGTCCTTAGAGACAGGCCCCTTTTCAGTAGGAAACACTCATTGATTCATTAATCACATAACCAATTCTGTAACATTTCAGAAATATCGAATATTAAACCCCTCACCGATGAATAATTGAGTCAAATGAGTAGAATCAACACAAAAAGATCATACGGGTCAAACACAAAGGCTCCTCCTCCGGCAGACTCAAATCAATCCAGTCAAGTCAATTATCCAGTGGATGGCTGGAGATCTTCCACCACGTCAGCCAATCTACAGCTAATTGAATTGTCAGGTGTTAAGACCATGCAGGGTGATACTGAGTTATCACAATCAAAATCCAATGGCTACAGAACCGCAATAGGACACTGTTATCAAACGTGATTTTTCACACTTCTGAGCCGAACTGAACCAAGCCAAGCTGAGCAAATACACTGCTGGCCTTATTTGCTGTAACTGCTGAAAAGAACAATGTGAAAATTCAATATCCAAACCAGAAAAACACTGTTCGGGTCGGCAGTCGGAACTATAGTGTGAAGAGTGATGGGAGAAACCACTGTAGATATTGGTCAGCCGATTCCCCTTATACTTGAACCCTCTTGAAACCAGGATGAAATAGAGCTTGTTGTCTCAGAGCAGTGAGTGCTGAAAGCTAGTCTGATTTATAGAGGAAGAGATGAGGTAGTGGTTGGTCTAGTACTACTGCCTGAGAAGTGATTCATACAAATCCTGTATGGTCAACTCTGTGTATTTTAGTTGGCATCATTCATCTCCATGTCTCATGTTTATTGAACTTTGACCCTCAAGCTTTAGGTTGGCTAGAAAACTAGGGAGAAGCATACTAACAGCTTGACTGTTAGGAAAAGGTGCAGAGGTGAGATAATGGCTTTGTTTCACAGATGTTGAGACTTTGTTGAACCACACAAGATACAGTGGCAAGAAAAAGTATGTGAACCCTATGGAATTACCTGGACTTCTGCATAAATTGGTCATAAAATGTGATATGATCTTCATCTAAGTCACAACAATAGACAAACACAGTCTGATTAAACTAATAACACATAAACAATTATACATTTTCATGTCTTTATTGAACACACGGTGTAAACATTCACAGTGCAGGGTGGGAAAAGTATGTGAACCCTTGGTTTTAATAACTGGTTGACGATACTTTGGCAGCAATAACCTCAACCAAACATTTTCTGTAGTTGCGGATAAGACCTGCACAACGGTCAGCAGGAATTTTGGACCATTGCTCTTTACAAAACTGTTTCAGTTCAGCAATATTCTTGGGATGCCTGGTATGAATCGCTCTCTTGAGGTCATGCCACAGCATCTCTATCGGGTTGAGGTCAGGACTCTGACTGGGCCACTCCAGAAGGCGTATTATCTTCTGTTGAAGCCATTCTGTTGTTGATTTACTTCTGTGTGTTTTGTCGTTATCCTGTTGCATCACCCAACTTCTGTTGTGCTTCAATTGGCCGACAGATAGCCTTACATTCTCCTGCAAAATGTCTTGATAAACTTGGGAATTAATTTTTCTGTCGATGATAGCAATCTGTCCAGGCCCTGAGGCAGCAAAGCAGCTCCAAAGCATGATGCTCCCTTCACCATTCTTTATTGTTGGGATGAGGTTTTGGTGTTGGTGTGCTGTGCTGTGCTGTGCTGTGCCTTTTGTTCTCCACACATAGCGTGTGTGTTCCTTCCAAACAACTCAACTTTAGTTTAATCTGTCCACACAATATTTTGCCAGTAGCGCTGTGGAACATCCAGATGCTCGTTTACAAACCTCAGACTGGCAGCAATGTTTTTTTGGACAGCAGTGGCTTCTTCCGAGGTGTCCTCCCATGAACACCATTCTTGTTTAGTATTTTACATATAGTAGACTCGTCAACAGAGACGTTAGCATTTTCCAGAGATTTCTTTCATTCTTTAGCTGACACTCTAAGATTCTTCTTAGCCTCATTGAGCATTCTACGCTGTGCTCTTGCAGTCATCTTTGCAGGACGGTCACTCCTAAGGAGAGTAGCAACAGTGCTGAAATTTCTCCATTTATAGACAATTTATCTTACCGTGGACTGATGAATATCAAGGCTTTTAGAGATACATTTTTCTAACCCTTTCCAGCTTTATGCAAGTCAACAATTCTTAATCTTAAGTCTTCTGAGATCTCTTTTGTTAGAGGCATGGTTCACATCAGGCAATGCTCCTTGTGAATAGCAAACTCAAATTTTGTGAGTGTTTTTTTATAGGGCAGGGCAGCTCTAACCAACATCTCCAATCTCGTCTCAATGATTGTACTCCAGGTTAGCTGACTCCTGACTCCAATTAGCTTTTGGAGAAGTCATTAGCCTGGGGTTCACATACTTTTTCCAACCTACACTATGAATGTTTAAATGATGTATTCAATAAAGACAAGGAAAATACATGAATTTGTGTTATTAGATTAAGCAGACTGTGTTTGTCTGTTGTTGTGACTTCGATGAAGATCAGATATGACCAATTTATAAAGAAATCCAGATCATTCCAAAGGGTTCACATACTTTTTCTTGCCACTGTATATGGTGGTAGATTAAATATAGTCTTTGGAATTTATTCAGTTAAGCTGACACTGCGGAAAACCATTTTATGTAAACATCACATTGTGTCAGCAGTAATAAGAAAATCTGTTTGATTTGTTTACTCAGTAAACATTCTCATCATATACATGTCAATGCTACAAATTCGATTTTATAGGCAAAGCCCACTGCAGTGCAAATCTGTTATAAAGAGAACTTAAATGACCAAGACAAGACATTCTATCCAATTCTTTCAGCATCCAGTAACCACATCCAGACCATAACAAGCCATCTGGGAGCACCTGACTGTCAATGCCTGCTCACATACCCTGGGGCCATGGGCTATTCTATCTCTAGCCTAATCCTGTGTAGAACTGAGTAGTCCACTAACAATTGCACTTAACTGATAGAATTGGATAGAATGTCTTGTCTTGGTCATTTAAGTTATCTTTACACCATATTTGTACTGCAGTGGGCTTTGCCTATAAAATCGAATTTGTTCCATTGACATGTACACTACCGGTCAAAAGTTTTAGAACACCTACTCATTCAAGGGTTTTTCTTAATTTTGAAGAATCTCAAATATAAAATATATTTTGATTTGTTTAACACTTTTTTGGTTACTACATTATTCCATATGTGTTATTTCATAGTTTTGATGTCTTCACTATTATTCTACAATGTAGAAAACAGTAAAATAATGAAAAACCCTGAATGACTAGGTATTCTAAAACTTTTGACCAGTAGTGTACTCCCTGTTCAACCACGAGTGCGTGGCCAAACACGACTCCAACACCATCATTACGTTTGCTGATGACACAACAGTGTTGGCCTGATCACCGACAACGATGAGACAGACTATAGGGAGGAGGTCAGAGAACTGGCAGTGTGGTGCCAAGACAACAACCTCTCTCTCAATGTGAGCAAAGGAGCTGAAAGGAGCTGATCATGGACTATAGGGAAAGAACATCGACCGGGCAGTAGTGGAGCAGGTCGAGAGTTTCAAGTTCCTTGGTGTCCACATCACCAACGAACTATCATGGTCCAGACACACCAAGACAGCCGTGACCGTAATGCGCTACAGAGGGTAGTGTGTACAGCCCAGTATCTCACTGGGGCCAAGCGTCCTGCCATCCAGGACCTGTATAATAGGCAGTCAGAGGAAAGCCCATAAAATTGTCAGAGACTCCAGTCACCCAAGTCATAGACTGTTTTCTCTGCAACCGTACGGCAAGCGATACCGGAGCTCCAAGTCTAGGACCAAAAGGCTCCTTAACAGGTTCTACCCCCAAGCCATAAGACTGCTGAATAATTAATCAAATGGACACCGGACGATTTAAATTGACCCTCCCTCCATTTGTTTTGTACACTGCTGCTACTCGATGTTTATTATCTATGCATAGTCACTTCACCACTACCTACACACAAATTACCTCAACTAACCCCCGCACACTGACTCGGTACCGGTACCTCCTGTATATAGCCTCGTTATTGTTATTTTATTGTGTTACTTTTTATAAAAAATTTTACTTTAGTTTATTTGGTAAATATTTTTATAACTCTTCTTGAACTGCAATGTTGGTTAAGGGCTTGTAAGTAAGCATTTCACGGTAAGCTCTACACTTTTTGTATTTGGCGCATGTGACAAATAAAGTTTGATTTGATTTGATGAGAATGTTTACTGAGTAAACAAATTAAACTGAGATCACCTGATGCAGAGGCCTTGACTTGCGCTGCCATTTTGAAACAGGATAGGGTTGGGTGGTTCTCCTAGAAAGCCATAACAGCCAGCACATTTTACAGAAATGCTTTCCATCCATCCGGACAAATATGTAAACCAGCTATGAAAACAGAAGTGGGTCCAGCCTAAGAGCCTCAGAGGGTCAAGAGTAAAACACATCCGTTTCCTTGGAAAGTCTCCTTGCAGATCATGTAACGCAACCATACAGTAAGGTGACACTGATAATCTCTAGGAGACCCTTTCGGTCATAAACAAAACAGATTGTTATGGGCTACTGTTACCACAGAAAACAAAAAAGAAAACAACAAGCAGAAATATATTGCAGAAACATACAGTAAATGTATAGAGAGAGATATATGGCTATACACTGGTTGTACAAAACATAGTTGTATCAGTGTAGTCATAGATATTTGCTGTTATGACTTATCTCACTATATTCAATATTTTACATTACAATATACACTGAGCGTACAAAACATTAGAAACGCTTGCTCTTTCCATAATGAATCCAGGTGAAACTATGATCCCTTATTGATGTCATCTGTTAAATCCACATCAATCAGTGTAGATGAAGGGTAGGAGACAGGTTAAAGAAGGATTTTTATGCCTTGAGGTAATTGAGACATGGATTGTGTATGTGTGCCATTCAGAGGGTGAATGGTTAAGACAACATATTTAAGTGCCTTTGAATGGGGTATGGTAGCACCAGTATGAGTGTGTCAAGAACGGCAAAGCTACTGAGTTTTTCATGCTGAAAAGTTTCCAGTGTGTATCAAGAATGGTCCACAACCCAAAGGATATTCAGCCAACTTGACACAACTGTGGGAAGCATTGGAGTCAACATGAGCCAGCATTCCTTTGGAACGCTTTCGACAGCTTGTAGAGCCATGGCCCGGCGAATTGAGGCTGTTCTGAGGGCAAAAGGGGGGTGCAACTCAATATTAGGAAGGTGTTCCTTATGTTTTGTACACTCAGTGTATTTAATGCTATATATATCTGCATGTAGACTACTGATTTACTGATTTATTTTCATCAACAGGAGTACCTCCCATCCTACTGGATGATAGTCCAGCATAGAAGCATGATGCTCAGATAGATAACATCTCATCTAATTAGCCCCTGAAGGAAACCTTACTAATGTCATTAGATTACATTAGGGAAGCATTGCATCCAACCTGTGTATTTAACCATACAACCATAGCCATGGTAAAAGGGGTCATACTTTTCAAACAACCTTAAGCTGTTTGTATGTGGTGATGGTTATCTACTGTGGCAGACACCACAGGAGATCAAGGGTACTGTGATAAAATAAAGGCAGGTTAGTATGGACTATAGCTACCTCCTCTCCTCAACTCTCATCATGTCATTGTGTCTGCTCAGCATTGTACTGCTAGTCCCTGGCCTCTGCTCAATGTTAGATGGCAGGGACTGATTTAGGAACAAGTATATAATGGCATAAAAAATAGGTTTTAAAAAAAAGTATCATACCTTTCATTTCCAAGACGAATACCAACAAGAAAATACTTGGTATTCTTCTAAGTCAAACTATTAGCCTACAGTAATTTCAAATCAAAACGTAAACCCCAAATTACTTTACCTATCTGGTATTGTGCACAGGCATGCTTACGGTCTATTAAATCCAAAATGGCATTTTATCTTTACTTCTTTATGGATAAGTTCCTCCATCTCTTCCATGAATAATTAATTCTACAGAAGTATTCCCAGGGGATACCAGACCAGTTCACAGTTTTTTTTAATGAAACTACCTGGATTTCTCTCAAGCTATTCTAATAGCCATATCCATATATGTCTGATATCCTCAGTGAGGCAGGTATAAGACTATTTGATGTGCAGACCTGAACTACATGAAAGCACGCAATAGTATGGTGAAATAGATTCAATCTCAGCAACAACATTTTAGATGGTGTGTGTGTATGTGTGTGTGTGTGTGTGTGTGTGTGTGTGTGTGTGTGTGTGTGTGTGTGTGTGTGTGTGTGTGTGTGTGTGTGTGTGTGTGTGTGTGTGTGTGTGTGTGTGTGTGTGTGTGTGTGTGTGTGTGTGTGAGAGAGTCTGCGTGTACGTGCAAAGTGGGCATGTCGGTTTTTTATTGAATTGGAAAGAAATCCATGCTGAAGTTTAGTCGCACTTGAAACACTTTGCAAAGCCTATAACACCGATTCCTTCACGTTGAGATGTCTGAGTCGTAGCAGCGGCGCAATGCTGACAACCTCAAACTCTGCATTACATTTTTTTTTATCTGAGCAGTAGGGCGTCCAAGGGGAGTTGGCACTTTAAATTAATATTTTCATTTCAAAGACTAAAGTAAACATTGTTTCGTTCACCTGCTGTGATTACCTGCCATAGGCTTTATTCTACTTCCATCGTTTCCACGCTCTGTTGGGGGTATTGATGACGTTTTCTATGTTTATATTGCCTGCCCCTCAACAGACCAACTAGACTATAGCAACAAAGTAAAACAAAAGATGAGCTGAAAAGTAGAACATTTATCTTAGAGAGCATTACAAACACCTAATTGATCAGTTGACAGATGGAATATGGGCATATCCCAATTTCATTTTTCAATTCACTCACTTTCTACATTCATTTCCCAGTTTATGTCAGTGTTGCTCACAACACATTTGAACAACCCATCTGAACAACCCATCAAAACGCAACATCCATGTATAGGCTACTTTATGTCAATAAACTTTACTACAAGTCAAGGCTCCTGCCAAAATCACCCGTTTTTGGACGAGAATTTTGGAAAGGTAACACATAATTATTTTGCACCGTGTTGGTGTCACTGCATGGCATGTCGCGGGCTGCATTCTACAACAACCTAGGCTACAGGCTACCGTACAGCATAGGTCTCCATGGACAATATTCCACGAACTATGATTTAGGGTAGGCTACTTATGATGCTCAACTTCCGCCTTTAGTTATAACCTATTACATCATCCTTCTGAATAGAAATAGACCATACACAAATGTCAACCCATCATTTTGACTAAATTATTCCGATGGCATGGGGATTAATGGCATTCGCATTTGCACCACCTTCGCCAGAATCATGGTGGGCAATTTTGAGAATATTTCATCTACGATGCTGACTAGTAAAACTAACATTATGTTGCAACATAATGTTAGTAAACTGAATTATCCCGTTATCCCGGCCATGCACCGGTATGGTAAAGAGTGAACCAGCGAAGTTTGATCGGACTGTGCATCTGCCATACCCAACAGCTGCTACCCTGCTTCTCTTACCTTGTTCTGCATCCACGTCTGTCAGGGTCTTCACGCACGAAAATAATCCCGATATGGTGAAAAAGGCGATTAGAAATGTGGACATCGTTGCGGAGTGAGGGCTGAAGAGCCACAGCACTTCTCTCACGCGAGTCCAGGAGAGCCCCCCTAATCGAGCGCCGTTCTTCAGGGATGCCAAGAGGAATCTGTTTGCGGAACGGACCAGCAACACTCCCTCACTCCGTACATTCACATTGATCAGTAGGTCTCTGCTAGGTGTTCAGCTAAACGGACGTACGACAGACAGTAAGAGATGGAGAGAGCGACGAGAGAGGGGAGGAAAAGAATGGAAGGCGGGGTGGGAGGATACAGAATTTGCGCGTCTTGGCTTTTTAAAACGCATAGAAGTGTGTCTAATATTACTTAGCATCGAACCATTGTGTCACAAGATGGAAATCCGTCAATGGCTCATGGTTTGTGTTAGTGTTTGCACCACCATGTGTCTATAGTTTTGGATGCGTTTTGATCACCCATTCCCCATAAAACAATATTATTGATTGGTTATTTTATAAATTGTATATGATCATTAGCCCTGGTACCATCATTATCAGTTTAAGGAAGTTTCGGGTAGATGCGATCCACCCAAGCCTTATAGTCTACATGGTTTTCAATGAGCAAAATGTTATTTTCCCATCAATTGAAGAGGTCATTTGATACATGCAAACATGACTAAATGATTACTTATAGTTGCATATGAAACGTGGATAAATGTTTGACTTGTAGAATTAAGGTAGCATTAGGCAGAGATTGAGTCATGGGAATGAAGTAGCCTACATATCTCCTGGGTTTGACATTGATAAAACATTCCAGGGCTTTAGATTTCACCTGGATTACCTTTTGGATCTTCCCCATCTCTCCTGTGGGGTTGGTTTCCTCTCCTCCATACCTCTCAGGGATTCCGTAAAAGGTCATCTTGCCCACCACCAGTAGGCCCACATATCCATGGGCTCAGGGTTTCATGGTCTCAAACCATATGCTTGGGTGGTTCTACCATCATTTTTCAGAATGGGTAAATAATACATATGTCGTATTTTACACTTAAATTACATTGTTAAATGTAATATAATTTTGGAAATTACTAGTGGGTTACTAGAGATAACTCCAACAGTGCGTTGTTGGCCCTACCACTCAACCTGTTGTGGGGTTGGACTCTTCTCCGTATACAGTACCCCTCTGATACAGTACCCTTCTGATGCTGTAGAATGGTCATCTTCACCACCCAAACAGTAGATCCACATATCCATGCGCTCATATGATGAATATACTTAAATGTAATACAATTGTAAAAATGAATAGTGGGTATAGTGTAAACTCTAATGGTGCAGTGTAGGCCCTATAACAGTCTTTAACTAACCAAATATAAAGCAAACATACATCATTTTCAACTGTAGAATGGTTTAGACCTCATCTGACATGTTTTCTGAGTTTTCTAGAAGACAGACAGGTGTCTGAGACAAATCTGTAACACAAGGAGGTAGCCACTGTAAACTGGGAGTGCTCATTATCTATTGAAGTCGGCCCGCACACTGCACTAAACAGCCCAAGGCTAGCCCAATGGACATGTTTCTCTGTTCTGCTACATCCCTTCCAAAGCACTGACTTGCAGCTTTGAAGCTTAAACCATGATCCTTCACATTCAGTATTCACTAGGGGAAAGAGAGCTGAGAGCAGAGAGCTCTACTGCTCTTTCAACCACAACAATACAGTGTTTTTTATAGGTTGGATATTATGAAGTGAAGCCGGACCTCATGTCTTACATCAGTAAACCGAATAACTTGAAAGCATGTTTACTAAATGTAAATTCAACAATAGAGTCTGTAAACCAATTGACTGCTTGAATAGATGCTTGACATTTTTATTAACGTTATAACACATTTAATATCACAGTTATTATTTATAATTCAAACATTATTGACAATTTATTTAGCAAATTGCTGATTGAATATATATCATTCAGCATGTATCATACATCACATATAATTTTTGCACATTTTTTTGTGCATTTCATTAGTTTCCCTACATATACATGTTCTAAAGACACATTATAATTAAAGTACTTTTTTCCTGCATTGACACTGGTGACCACTATTGAGAGACCCTCATTATTTCAGAAAACACCTCATCTGTATTAATCTATTCCCTGCTAGAAAAAACATATCTGCAACCAACTGTCTGCCTGTCATGTCAGCCTCACCTACTAATTAGCAACACTAACACCTATAGAATCATGTCAGCTTCGACATAAAGCCCTTACACTAATAATGATGACAGCCATGTACTGGGAGGGCTTGCACCTGTCAATAAGTGTAATGCTCACTCTGGACCTGGCTGCCTAGCTACAGAGCACATCTGTCAGAGAACATCTCAACACCCAATGGCACCGTGGTGTGTCGTGAGCATCATGGCTTTTCGAACTAGGCTTCTAGAAGGGCACACTTATCTTCCTCTCTTGCATCACGTCACTCACGTGTCCTCCACCGACACACACAGGGAGCTGCTCTCCTGTCTGCCACGCACTCAAACATGCAAACAACATGACCCAAGGTCATACATGATGGAGTCATGGGGTTCATATGGAGATGAGTAATGTGTGGTTTCCAGTGCCATGCCCTTTGAGCCACCTTCCGTAAGTGACTTGAGGGATGCAGTCTGCAGTATACATTATTGCCATTCCATGACAAGCTACCTTCTCAGGTGTATTGTGCATAACCTCTGACATCTTACACTTACTCAGTATAGTAAATATTTAAGATCATAAGGTAACTTCAAAATGAGTAGCAAGTTACCTTTGGCCCCTCCGTTCCTGGCTATCTCCTGTTATTGTCAGACTCCTATTCAGCTCAATACTGCTCTAATATGTATGTCCAGCCGCTTCATGTAAAATGCTGCTCAATGGCTGAACATAGTGTCTTTCAGAAGAACTGTGGATAAGAAAAGAGCATTTGAGTTTGCAGAACAAAAATGAACAGAAAAACTTTAAATTGCCAACTGTTTATATTGACACACATTTGATGGAAGAGCAGAGCTTTAGTGTAAGTGGATGGGCTATTAGGGGTACACCGAGGCTAGTGTTGTTGTGTTGTGCACAGCAGTCCTGCTGAAAATGGCAAAATGCCAATGAAGCATCACACAGACAGACAGAGAGAGAGAGAAAGAGAGAGAGAGAAAGTGAAAGGAGAGAGAGGGAAAGACAGCACTTACATGACATCAACCACTTAGATGACAGCAATTTGGTGGATGAATCACCTCACTCATGTGTCAGATTGAAATGAATTGGGCTTTTCACTAGATGTGGACAATACACAGCAACACAGCAGGGCCTTGGGGGGCATAGAAAAATGTTGAGAACAAAATTAACGTCTCCATTGCTTCTTCAGTCATGTTATGAAATGCTTGTGTGTGTTTGTGTGTGTGTCTGCAAACGATGGGGATAAACCACTATCAAAATGATTTAAGGGTCTACACCCAGAGTCAGTCTGTCATAAATAAAACTCTGACATGTTTTCATGTTCTCTCCACTGTAGAAACATTGTTAAGGTGTCTTTGAATTTACAGTTTGGAAAACCATCCACAGCACCTCCATTTTTATTCAATCAACATATTCAACAAACAACACACAGACATCAACTTATTGTGCCAATTAATTTATTTGACATTTTCATAAATATTGTCACCAAGGAATGACATATAATTGCATTTGATTACAAAAATATAATTTGCACAATTTAGTAAAACTGCGATATCTCTGAGCCTGGTGCAGTTGTTTTAATACATAGAGCAATCTCAAGGTAATTACTTTGGTTATAACGGAAACAAGATGTGACAACCTCTCAATTTATTCAAGGAATAAACAATAATATGTTTTTGGCAGGCAGAGCATAGTGACATCAAACTACTGGAGCGCCACAGTACAACCAAACACTGTCTCTCTATTCTGAGTTAAGCCTACACCTTTGAATTTCCAATCAATACAGTAATGCCATGGAACATGCACTCGATAGAAGATGCACACCAAATGCATGCACACACACACACACACACACACACACACACACACACACACACCATGCACACACAAGCACGCTTGTTGCATGGTTGAAAATGCTCTGTGATATGTTTAACTTACTACTGCCATCTAGAGAACAAGAGACTCTTGCTTATTTGCAGCTCCTTACAATTAGTTTGGAGAATAAATTATTGTGGTCACAGTAACCCTCCCCCTAAATGATTATAATTTCGTTTTTTATGATATTGTGAAAACATATTCCCAAACATAGATTCAGGAATTGTATTATTCTGTGATATACTGTATGAAGTTTGGTTGACCATGAAAAGACAACGACACATACTTACTACCTACAGTTATATCCACATGTCATGACAACAAAACAAATCACTGTCTCTCTGCCTGTCTGCCTGGCTCAGTTTTTAGGTCCCTCTCCAATAAACCGCCTGGGTCCCAGAGGAGCAGAGAACCAGATGAGCAGAGCTCACAGATGGAGCCTCAATTACTCAGCTCACTATCGGGACCCACTCTGACCAAATAATGAACACCATCTTAGCCTGCGGGGGGTGGAGGAGAGGGGGGGTGTAGGGGGGAGTGGAAGTGAGGGAGTGGATGGTTTGCCCAGAAACACACATATAGGGATGGACGTGTGCACACACGCACACACACATGCACACACATGCACACACACAGAGGCACACACATGCACACATGGACGCACACACACTTCAGCTGTCAAAACCTGGGCTTCAGAGATCCTGCTGGTTGACTTAAGAGAAGGGAAAAGAAGCTGTGCCGGTGGCTGAGAGAAGCAGGTTGCTGGAGTGATATCCTGGTAGGCAGGTTGCTCTGTAACCTCAAGAGGCCATGGTGTGTGGCGCACGTGTGTGTGTGTGTGTGTGTGTGTGTGTGCATACATGCGTGCCTGCATGTGTGTGTGTCTGTGCGTGTGTGCATCTGTCTACTGGGTGGGGACCAGGGGAGCAGACAGAAGAGAAGCAGAAACTATACTGTAGCTGCTGGATTCCTGACTAATGTGTCTCCACTGATTGAGATTAAGAGCTATTAGACGTTTTAGCTGGAGGGGTCAGCATCAGCATTGTCAGTTAGTCAGCCAACCAACCAACTCACCTCAGTCCACAACCCTGTACAACCCCTCTAACACAATACACATAATATGACTCCCTTAATTAATAGGATATGAACTAAGGCAGGTTAAAACATGAAAATAATCAGTATCATGTTAATTTACAATACGTAAAATACCAGGTATTTACTCAGGAAGTAAATGGTAAAAAGATAATTGCACAATAATCTCTAAACTAATTGTTTGTCTCTTTAAGAAAAATGAAGTATTAGTGCATGTTTGTTCAGAAGGAAGTAAACATGTTTCCATCAATATAGTATCTACTCAATGTTTGTATCGTGTTGTTGTGCCCTGACATGATTCATTTAACGTGTCCTTTGTTTATTTTCTCCAGTTAGGAGGCATCCCCTGTCTCTAACACACACACACACCGTCTCTAACTCATACTGACAGACCTCCTTCATGGAGCTCCCTTTCAGAGTCTGTGGCAGACGGCCCAGGCCTACATAACACACACATACATACACCCACATACATACACACATGCATACATACACACACACATCCATACACACACATACATACACACACATACATACATACACATACATACATACATGGCTGGGGGCAGTATTGAGTATCTTGGATGAATAAGGTGCCCAGAGGTGCCCAGAGTAAACTGCCTCCTACTCAGTCCCAGAAGCTAAGAAATGCATATTATTAGTATATTTGGATAGAAAACGCTCTGATGTTTCTAAAACTGTTTGAATGATGTCTATGAGTATAACAGAACTCATATGGCAGGCAAAAACCTGAGAAAAAATCCAACCACTTTTTTAAAGAGCAATTGGAGGCCAAGGAAGGAGTGTTGTGCGGCATTGAAGCTCGTTTGGAGGTTAGTTAACACAGTGTCCAAAGAAGGGCCAGATGTATACAGAATGGTGTCATCTGCGTAGAGGTGGATCAGGGAATCACCTGCAGCAAGAGCGACATCGTTGGTATATACAGAGAAAATATTTGGCCCGAGAATTGAACCCTGTGGTACCCCCATAGAGACTGCCAGAGGTCCGGAAAACAGGCCCTCCGATTTGACACACAGAACTCTGTCTGCGAAGTAGTTGGTGAACCAGGCGAGGCCAAGGCTATTGAGTCTGCCGATAAGAATACGGTGATTGACAGAGTCGAAATCCTTGGCCAGGTCGATGAAGACGTCTGCACAGTCGATGGAGGTTATGATATCGTTTAGTACCTTGAGCTTGGCTGAGAGGCACCCATGACCAGCTCGGAAACCGGATTGCACAGCGGGGAAGGTACGGTGGGATTTGAAATGGTCAGTGATCTGTTTATTAACTTTGCTTTCGAAGACTTTAGAAAGGCAGGGCAGGATGGATATAGGTCTATAACAGTTTGGGTCTAAAGTGTCACCCCCTTTGAAGAGGGGGATGACCGCGGCAGCATTCCAATCTTTAGGGATCTCGGATGATGCGAAAGAGAGGTTGAACAGACTGGTAATAGGGGTTGCAACATTGGCAGTGGATAGTTTTAGAAAGAGAGGGTCCAGATTATCTAGCCCAGCTGATTTGTACGGGTCCAGGTTTTTCAGCTCTTTCAGAACATCTGCTATCTGGATTTGGGTAAAGGAGAAGCTGGAGAGGCTCGGGCGGGGGGTGCGGAGCTGGTGTCCGGGGTCGGGGTAGCCAGGAGGAAAGCATGGCCAGCCATAGAGAAATGCTTATTAAAATTTCCGATTATCATAGATTTATCAGTGGTGACTGTGTTAGTGACAGTGGTGACTGGGCAGCTGGGAGGAGGTGCTCTTGTTCTCCATGGACTTTACAGTGTCCCAAAACTTTTTGAAGTTAGAGCTACAGGATGCAAATTTCTGTTTGAAAAGCTAGCCTTTGCTTTCCTGACTGACTGCTCGTATTGGTTCCTGACTTCCCTGAACAGTTGCATATCGCGGGGACTATTCTATGCAATTGCAGTCCGCCACAGGATGTTTTTGTGCTGGTCAAGGGCTGTCAGGTCTGGAGTGAACCAAGGGCTATATCTGTTCTTAGTTCTACATTTTTTGAAAGGGGCGTGCTTATTTAAGATGGTGAGGAAATTACTTGTAAAGAACTACCAGGCATCCTTGACTGACGGGATGATGTCTATGTTCTTCCAGGATTCCCAGGCCAGGTTGATTAGAAAGGCCTGCTCGCAGAAGTGTTTTAGGGAGCGTTTCACAGTGATGAGGGATGGCCGTTTGTTAGTAAATAAATAATCAACTCAATTGCTGTGGTATGGACTTATTTAGTGGGACTCAGGTTTGTGCAGATTCACTGATTATGCGACGTTCAGAATGAGACTGAGAATGAGAATTAATTCATTAGAGACTGTTGTGAAATCAATATTCTGATATCGATTTTGGGAAATTTGGGAAATAGAAACTCAATAAAGCCAAACTTTCCCATGGTGCCCCAGATTACTGAGTTAATAATTACCTGATTCATTTTATCACGTAATTATAAACAGTTAATCATTCGATGAACAGCCGTCGTCACATTAATCAATCCAACGTTCCGACATATATGTCGCCCTGTGTGAGGCATCTAAGATAAAACTAGGCCGCACTTTTGGTTTATTTCCATACCAATTGTGTAGCAAGATACATATATACCAATAATAGCTATAGGCAGGATTATTGTTGAGAGGGGCATGTGTGTGGTTTTCTTTTCACCCAGATACTGGTAGGAAGAGAACCACCCCTGTGATGTACATCTGACAAAATCAATGTGTGGGGATATACTGAATGCTACGAGCTATAGCATATGTACCAGCAGATGCAGGCATTCTGAGAATAATACTAGTTGGGCCCAACGTAGTATTATTTCTGTCTATTGCTTTCAGGAGCGATTAGACTCTGTCATAAGGTTTTTCTAGAGCAGAGGACATATGAGCCGGCCATTACGTACATTTTTGGAGCGATATATTCGTTTGACTGAAGCGAAGCCATTATCTCTCGTGTGTACCTCTCGCGTTTTGATATAGTGAAGAGCGTAAGGGTTGAATGTAAGACGTCACTTAGTAAACTTGTTCCTTTATTGGAGGGAACTTTCCTTGTGCTTGAAAGTGGAAATCCCACACAAGTGAAGCTAAGCATTACACCAGATGCTAAGCTAACAAAGGGATGCTAAGCTAACAAAGGGGAGCATCCATTTTTGTTTTCGCCTTTGTTCAAAGTGAAATCTCGCGCCGGGTGGAAATCCTGTGTGATTTCAGCTTGTGCTATCACTTCTGGTGGAGAATTGGCAGTAATTGTTTTAAAATAATTCAGGTTACACCGTATGGTGTCCAACAAATCTCAACTGATTGGATACCATTGTCTCGTTCAATTTAATACATAAGTTAAATTGCCATACCACCTTTTCAGGTATTTATTGGGATACACAAACTGATGTGTTCCAACAAATTGGACATTGTTAAACCTTTCCACATTAACTTAAAGCAACACTTTCAGGTTCATTAAAGTTTAATTCCCAAATAGCCTAGACAGGTATGATTTATCAATAATATTGATTAATCAATTAAAATAGCTTTTACCAGCTCATTGGTGTCAACACTGAAGAGGCGACTCTGGGATGCTGGCCTTCTAGGCAGAGTTCCTCTGTCCAGTGTCTGTGTTCTTGTGCCCATCTTAATCTTTTATTTTTATTGGCCAGTCTGAGATTTGGCTTTTTCTTTGCAACTCTGCCTAGAAGGCCAGCATCCCGGAGTTGCCTCTTCACTGTTGACATTGAGACTGGTGTTTTTGCCGGTGCTATTTTATGAAGCTGCCAGTTGAGGACTTGTGAGGCGTCTGTTTCTCAAACTAGACACCGGGGTCTCCCACTCCTCGTTCTATTCTGGTTAGAGCCAGTTTGCGCTGTTCTGTGAAGGGAGTAGTACGAGACAGCGTTGTACGAGATCTTAAGTTTCTTGGCAATTTTCTCGCATGGAATAGCCTGCATTTCTCAGCACAAGAATAGACTGACGGATTTCAGAAGAAAGTCTTTGTGCCAATTTGAGCCTGTAATCGAACCCACAAATGCTGATTCTCTAGATACTCAACTAGTCTAAAGAAGGCCCGTTTTATTGCTTCTTTAAACAGAACAAGTTTTCAGCTGTGCAAACATAATTGCAAAATGGTTTTCAATTGATAAATTAGCCTATTAAAATGATAAACTTGGATTAGCTAACACAACGTGCCATTGGAACACAGGAGTGATGGTTACTGATAATGGGCCTCTGTATGCCTATACTAGATATTCCATTAAAAATCTGCCATTTCCAGCTACAATAGTCATTTACAACATTTACAGTGTGTACACTGTATTTCTGATCAATTTGATGTTATTTTAATGGACAAAACACACTTTCCTTTCAAAAACAAGGACATTTCTAAGTGACCCCAAAATGTTGAACGGTAGTGTACATACATACATACATACTGTACACACACATAGGGCTCTTCACCAGGCTCTTCTTGAGGCTATCTGTCTGGTTGAGAACTAAATAGGTAATTATCTGACTTGTGTGAGCCGGAGACAGTCAGGGAGGCCCACGTGACCAGCCTTAAACTAAACTCTCCTCTCGGCACAGGAATATTAATTGCCTTACCACGTCAACAGACGTTTTGAGAGTGTAACATTTGTCCTCATTTTACATTCAACAAGCCGCAATTCTTTCTAGCAAGGTTAATATTGGATAGATACTTCCTGCAGTTGTCGTAGAGAACGTGGTCACTAATGCCTGAATGAAAATGCACATTCACCGTCTGTGTCTCTTTGGAAAGAGACTATGTGTTTGAAGCACTTGGAATTTTGCCAATATGAGAGAGAGTGAGAGAGAGAAAGAGAGAAAGAGAGCGAGCTAGAGAGAGAGAGGGAGAGAGAAAAGAGAGATTGAGAGATAAGACAGGGTTAGGAAAAGAGTCACATCATTTCAGTGGAGATAATTCATCACACGGCTGGTTTTATCATGCATGGTGTGAAAGGTCAGAAATTGTTTTCCGTAATCACTGAGGGAAATCAAATGCAAACGTTAGATACAGTTCTGGCCATTTCTACTTCCCCAAAGCATAAGTTACAGATATTCAAACAGAAGAACCACACTATCAAATAATATACATTTTGTTTTGCTGTCTGCAAGCAGTGGATGTTAAACTGTTTTGGTCCGGATGTCTCTGTATTAATATGCAATGAGGGTTTACATTGATGACTGCCTGTAGCTAGCGATCAATTCTGCAATCAACTCTACCTAAACTCAATTGTAGGATATTGGAGGTGGCAGTGTGTGCAAACCTACAGTTAGTTTTTTTGTGTGGGAGTGTGTGCTTACGTACTTGAGCATTAATGCACACTGCATGCATGTGTGTGATCAAACCAATGATAGCTGGATAACAAGGTGAAAACAAGGTGAAAAGAAGGGTAAGGAATAAATTAATAAAGGGCATTTCCTTCTTTTCCTCATTGCAGGTCCTCTTAGAGACTAATAGCTCCACTTCATCCAGGTGCTTTCACTTGGTCTGTGAAAATCTATCTTTTGAATTCACAGAACACAGTTTTGAGTATGATAGGCTGAGAAAATACCAAAAAAAGCATTACCCCACACTGGAGATACCATACTGGCATGAAGAGTCAAGTACCACAGCATGTAGTGTGATTAAGGGAGAGTCAATGTTAGTATAGGGCATGGCCACTGAGTCTGCTTCTCAAATTGAGCTTGTCCATTAACTACTGTACTTTAACACTGGTCCAGCCTTCCCAGCCTGCTCAGTGTTCATCTCCCTTTCCCTTCTATCCACAGTTTATGCAGTAGCGGTGAGAGGGTAAAATCACAGGGAAAACCAGTCCAGAACGAAAAGTCATATTATAACCTATGTGTTGAGATAATTGCATTGTTTGCTATATAACCGGTTAGTTCATATGCCTTGACACAGTGATATATAAGCCTAAAGGACGAGACAATAAGAAGACACAGTGGCAGAATAAATTCAACCACACATTTGTTACATCACAAAACCAGAGAGCTACATCTGTCCGGTGAATTCCACAAAACATATTGCATGTAACAAACAGTTACGTGACCTACAGCATGGTCAAGTAAGGTAATGTTTCTTACATTTTCATACTACTAAACAACTATTGACTTAGAATCACAGAGAGTTACTGCAAGTTGCAAAGAAACCCGGAGGTGCCTCCAATATTCCACCATTTCAACTTTAGCATTTCAACATCATCTAATCAGCTATGCTTAGTCTAATACAGTGACAACTAAAAGATACCAAAAATGATTTAGTCCAATCAACATAAACTATGATGTAGCTGTCCATGGTACTGATTTCTGTGTGTGCGTGCAAGTAGAAAAAACATGTTGACTCACCCTACTTGTAGAGAAACGTCATACAGTACACGATTTTAGTTTTCGTTGTCCTAGGCTACCTGGCTAAAATACCTGCTCGCTAGCCTAAATGGCTTTCATAAGCAACTATACACCAGGCCAGCTGGTTAACGTTAGCATACTACATCTAGCTACATGTTGAACTTCAATCCTCTCAGGCCAGGGGTACAATATATGAATTTATAGTTGGATCAGAATTGCCGTTATTATCATTGGCCAGTATAGAGAATTAAGTAAAACCACAAGTCCAAATCCCTATCTCCATCCATGGCTAATTTAGGAAATGGACGATTTTAGCTAGCTAGCTAGCAACCGGAGGACAACAACACAACAATTCCGTCAATGACAACATTTGGCTTCTGAACTGGCTTCCCTTGATACTTTTTTTGGTGTGCCAGGACCCTCCACAGCTGAGCTTACTCAGTTTAGCTCAATGCTGATTGGCTATTATTTATTTTTTTAAGTATCAAAGGAGACCAAATGCTCACTGGCTTCCCATGCATTCAATGCTATGGGTGTCAAATATGTCATACTCTTTCTGACCAGACAGCATCAGATAGATACGCTACACTTACTGAGACAGAGAGGCGCTGTTTTGTTCGCTCAGATGCTTTCTCCGGTGAGATACATTCAACCTCATGCAAATTGAAGGAGATGTATGAAACACAGAGATGAAAGATATATATATATTTATTAATGTCTTTGTCAATTTGTTCGGGAAGCATGGCTTCCTTCCCTTGGCATCCATGAATGCACACTATTAAGTTTATGTTCTAAACATGAATAGGACAGATGTTAATGGAACCTGAAACTTTGTGGTCATGGCGTGCCAACCCTCTCATCTCGATGACCTGTTATGACGGATCGAATGAAATTACAGAGTGGACTGTTTTTCTTCTCCTCTATCCCAGTCTCACTGTAAGCAGCAATTACTCTCCTAACTACAGTTTGCAATGTTGTTGTATCCACAACAGTATTTGATGAATAATGTATCCCGGTATCTGTGCAATTTCACAGCCCAATCAGACATCAATGTTGCAGGAGGAGTGGGTTGGTGTGTTACAGTATGTGTTATTCAAACACACTCCAGAATCCCTCATATAGCATAACTGCAGGTAAGAACGATGACCTGCAAGAAGATAACTTTTACACAAAGATATTGCTCCCTTATCTGTTTCTGTTATCAGCTAGTAAATCCAGAGTCCATAAACGTGATACTCTCCCTCCATCAGACTCTCCAGGTAGGTAAACACACACACGTACGCACGCACCCACATTACTCTCACACACACACACACACACACACACACACACACACACACACACACACACACACACACACACACACAGAGTTTAATTTACCCACCTCTTCTTTCTGTCTCTGTGTGATCTAGAGACACTGACTGACTGGTAACAAATGATCCTCCTCCAGGCAGCTCAGCTCACTGCAGCAGCCACACAGCTGAAAAAGCCTGCAGACACTCAGTGGCAGAATGGCTACTATTCAAATAGATGACTGTTCTTTAATAGTGAAGGGAGGCAACTTTAAGATAGATATCCTCTGTCATTTTCCACTCGGTCATGTTGTTCCCGCTTCCAGATTTCAGTAGAAAAGGCAGGTTTCATTGTAAATGTAAGTCTGCTAACTTAGCACGTATGCTGCTGTTGTCCAAGATGCCAGTGAGCTATAACCACCTATCTAACGGCTCACTGTGAATCACTCCTTAGGTGTTGTTTTATCCTATGTCGTACTATTATTATCACTGTAAAATGGCACCTATTGTTGCCATACTTCTGGACACACAGTCCATCATGAAAGAGGGATGGGATCTTTTCTTAATGTTCAGAGGGATCTGCAATTCAGGTGTTGGGAGTCAGAGGTACACATGCATAGAGTGTCCCCACAATGAGCGAAATGTCAGAGAAGGGGGTCCCTGATGATTAAGAGCCGCATCTTTCCCCAGGAGGCTCTTTCTTGATAGTATGTAATGCTGCTGCTGCCAATATTACAATCCTTTCCTCAGCAGAAAGAGAGAGAGGGAGAGACAGAGAGAAAGAGAGAGAGAGAGATCAGTGTGGGTCTGGGCTTATTTATCATGTCTAACTGTGGAGTAGTGCAGGGTGGGGGGGGGGGGGGGGGGGGGGGCTGCTGAGTTACTGAGAGGCCGATACAGCTTCATAGCCCTGTATTCTGTTGTGCACATACACTTAGCATTCATGAGACTGTATCATATTTGTTCCCAAAGACAGGTCCTCTACTGTCTACATCTCAAAGGACACTGCTGTAATCGAAGTTCACCCCCCTATGATTTAAACACCCCTTCTGTTTCCCTCTTGGCAATGTATTCAGCTTCTCACCCCTATGATGTATGATATAGAGTGAGACATACTGTGTGGTTTGCAGCGGAATATGAAAAAATTCAAGAGGTTCAAACATTTCCGAGCTCTCCGGTGAACCACCTGTGCATTGTTTCATAATTAATTAGCTAATAAAAGGTTTGAAAAAAGACAGAGATCCAGAGACTTCCTCTGAATCCACCAACGTAATTAGCACCTTTCTTTCCAACCCAACAACATCACAGGTTTCTCAAAGTAATTGCTTCTCTTCAGAGTCGCACCCACAGGATTTCCTATGGCCTCCTAAACCATATGTTTGCCTGCCTCTACTGTATGTATGTGAAGAGTCGGGTAGGTAGGAGTGTGAGGTATAACAAACATGTTATGAAAGAATGGGAGGAAAAGTTAGATGTGATTTCAAATTTACTCAAATATCAGTTGGATTTTCTTTTGGGGGAAAGAGGTGTTCATGGTGTATTTCCAGGTGGTTGTCCTTGAATGTCCCAGGCAAACCTGAGAACCATTGGACATAATTTAGAATGCATTAGGTATTTGCACGCTGTTCAAAAAAACTGTTTCCGTTGGCAAAAACAGTATTTTGTGCAAATATTACAAACCTTTCCTCATCTTTTTCATCTGGGGTTGTTCTTGGGCTTTCCTCCAGGCCTGTAAAAATGTGGATCTGCCAGTATAGCCCAGGGAGAGTTGTCAGAACGAAATGGTTTAATGCAAAATAGATGCATCCCCCATGGTTTTGTTTAAAATAGAGGCAAAGCCATTACCACAGCAGCTAGGGTTCAGTCCAGGAGCCAAGCCAACCTAAGATCAAGGGAGTTAGTGAAGTTATCATCCATGCACAAACTGGATGCACTTGCTCTACATTACATACACAAAAAAGCCATGCACTAGCACTACCCAGTTCCATGAAAATACAGCATAACAACAAATCTGAAAAAAATATGAGATCTAAAGGCAATTTGATGAGTTTAATATCCCAGCGTGTTCTGTAATTTCCTTTCCTCTAACTCGGTAAATAAATCAACCATATTTAACATATTTACTGATTTCTGATGGCTGCTGAATTATGAATCTGAAGAGATTAGAAAGCCAATGCATAGCAGCTTTAGTCATTATCAGGATTGCTATCCTTGGACACTGTTGGCTGAGACTTCAAAATATACTGTGCTAGCATTAGACATTGTCCTGATTTTTACCCTGATTCTCAGCTAATACAAATAGGTAGCAGGTTGGCATTTATCGTGAATCTTGCCCTGGAGGTAGCTCTGCAGAGTGGTCACTAGCTGGCACAGCCACAAAATCATTCAATCTGATTTTAGACACTAACCCTAACCGTAACCGTTGCTAACATTGCTAACCCTAATGCCTAAACCTCCCCTTAAATTAATACCAAAAACCAAATTTTTGTTTCTGCCTCTGTTTTTCTCGTCCTTCTTGTTTTGACCCTTGCCTGTCCTGACCCTGTACCTGACCACTCTGCCTGTCCCTGAGCCTGCCTACCGTCCTGTATCTTTGCTCCTACTCTGGATTATCAACCCCTGTTTGCCTGCCCCTGTTGTTCTAATAAACATTGTTACTTCATACAGTCAGCACTTGGGTCTTACCTTGATACCTGATAGTACGAACTGGCCATGACTGGACCAGCTCCGCAATGCCATCTCCTCCCAAGGAGCCACCACTGGTAGACACAAGGAGTTGCTTCGCTGTCTAATGGAAGGGTTCCAGGCCGTGGCCGAACGTCACAACCTAGCCTTGGACGCATTGCGGGAGCAATTCCATGGGTTACCTACTAGGCAGCCTACTACGAAGGTAACCTCCCAGCCCCACTGTAAACCGGCTGGTAGCAGCGGCGTCACCCCGGTTACCCGGGAACCACGCTTACCTCCCCCTGAGCACTACGATGGAGACTCCAGAACCTGCCGGGCCTTTCTCTATCCAGTGCTCCCTCGTTTTCGAGCTGCAGCCTTCTTCGTTCCCCTCGGACCGCTCGATGATAGTGTACATTATTACGCTGATGTCATGGAGGGCACTCACCTGGGCCACGGCGGTGTGGGAGCAACAAACTGCCATCTGCCTCAGTCTGGAGGTATTCGTGGTGGAGGTGAGAAAAGTTTTCGAGGCTCCTGTGTCTGGGAGAGAGGCTGCCTGGAAGTTACTCCAGCTTCGGTAGGACACTGTAACGGTTGTCATCTGGAGAAAGAGAGCCAAGGTGCAGCGTGGTAAGTGTTCATTATTTTAATAAAACAACTGAACACTGAATAAAACAACAAAAACGACAAACGAACAGTCCTGTAAGGTGACGAAAAACACTAAACAGAAAATAATCACCCACAAAACACAGGTGGGAAAAGGCTACCTAAGTATGATTCTCAATCAGAGACAACGATCGACAGCTGCCTCTGATTGAGAACCATACCAGGCCAAACACAGAAATACAACAAAGAAAAAAGAACATAGACTACCCACCCCAACTCACGCCCTGACCAAACTAACACAAAGACATAATAACGGAACTAAGGTCAGAACGTGACAGACACCCTCAGTGTGGCAGACTATGCGGTAGAGTTGCGCACAATAGCAGAGGAGGGTACCTGGATCCCTGAAGCGCTGTTCGACATGTTCCTGCACGGATTATTGGAGGAGGTAAAGGATGAGCTGGCAGCCCGAGAACTACCGACGGATCTCGACTCACTCATCGGTTTAACTTCCTATGGTATCCTATGGCGTCCCACTTGGGCAAAAAATAGGGAAAATGCAGTGCTACAAGTGAAAAAAAATGATATAGAAATCTAACTCACACATGTAAGATACTCAAATAAAGCTACACTCGTTGTGAATCCAGCCAACATGTCAGATTTTTAAAAGGCTTTTCGGCAAAAGCATAAGAAGCTATTATCTGATGACAGTAAACAAAGGGTAGTTGTTTTTTTGTTGAATTTTTACCCTGTTTTCTCCCCAATTTCGTGGTATCCAATTGTTTAGTAGCTACTATCTTGCCTCATCGCTACAACTCCCGTAAGACGAAGGTTGAAAGTCATGCGTCCTCCGATACACAACCCAACCAAGCCGCACTGGTTCTTAACACAGCGTGCATCCAACCCGGAAGCCAGCAGCACCAATGTGTCGGAGGAAACACAGTGCACCTGGCAACCTTGGTCCGCCACAGGGGTCGCTGGTGCACGATAAGACAAGGATAACCCTACCGGCCAACCCCTCCCTAACCCGGACGACACTAGGCCAATTGTGCGTCGCCCCACGGACCTCCGGGTCATGGCCGGTTACGACAGAGCCTGGGTGCGAACCCAGAGTCTCTGGTGGCACAGCTGGCACTGCAGTACAGCGCCCTTAACCACTGCGCCACCCGGGAGGCAGAGGGTAGCATATTTCAACCCTGCAGGCGCTACACAAAACGCAGAAATAAAATGTAAAACATGCATTACCTTTGACAAGCTTCTTTTGTTGGCACTCCAATATGTCCCATAAACATCACAATTGGTCCTTTTGTTGGATTAATTTCGTCCATACAGTGCCTTGCGAAAGTATTCGGCCCCCTTGAACTTTGCCACCTTTTGCCACATTTAAGGCTTCAAACATAAAGATATAAAACTGTATTTTTTTGTGAAGAATCAACAACAAGTGGGACACAATCATGAAGTGGAACGACATTTATTGGATATTTCAAATTTTTTTAACAAATCAAAAACTTAAATATTGGGCGTGCAAAATTATTCAGCCCCTTTACTTTCAGTGCAGCAAACTCTCTCCAGAAGTTCAGTGAGGATCTCTGAATGATCCAATGTTGACCTAAATGACTAATGATGATAAATACAATCCACCTGTGTGTAATCAAGTCTCCGTATAAATGCACCTGCACTGTGATAGTCTCAGAGGTCCGTTAAAAGCGCAGAGAGCATCATGAAGAACAAGGAACACACCAGGCAGGTCCGAGATACTGTTGTGAAGAAGTTTAAAGCCGGATTTGGATACAAAAAGATTTCCCAAGCTTTAAACATCCCAAGGAGCACTGTGCAAGCGATAATATTGAAATGGAAGGAGTATCAGACCACTGCAAATCTACCAAGACCTGGCCGTCCCTCTAAACTTTCAGCTCATACAAGGAGAAGACTGATCAGAGATGCAGCCAAGAGGCCCATGATCACTCTGGATGAACTGCAGAGATCTACAGCTGAGGTGGGAGACTCTGTCCATAGGACAACAATCAGTCGTATATTGCACAAATCTGGCCTTTATGGAAGAGTGGCAAGAAGAAAGACATTTCTTAAAGATATCCATAAAAAGTGTTGTTTAACGTTTGCCACACACCAAACATGTGGAAGAAGGTGCTCTGGTCAGATGAAACCAAAATTGAACATTTAGGCAACAATGCAAAACGTTATGTTTGGCGTAAAAGCAACACAGCTCATCACCCTGAACACACCATCCCCACTGTCAAACATGGTGGTGGCAGCATCATGGTTTGGGCCTGCTTTTCTTCAGCAGGGACAGGGAAGATGGTTCAAATTGATGGGAAAATGGATGGAGCCAAATACAGGACCATTCTGGAAGAAAACCTGATGGAGTCTGCAAAAGACCTGAGACTGGGACGGAGATTTGTCTTCCAACAAGACAATGATCCAAAACATAAAGCAAAATCTACAATGGAATGGTTCAAAAATAAACATATCCAGGTGTTAGAATGGCCAAGTCAAAGTCCAGACCTGAAATCGAGAATCTGTGGAAAGAACAGAAAACTGCTGTTCACAAATGCTCTCCATCCAACCTCACTGAGCTCGAGCTGTTTTGCAAGGAGGAATGGGAAAAAATGTCAGTCTCTCGATGTGCAAAACTGATAGAGACATACCCCAAGCGACTTACAGCTGTAATCGCAGCAAAAGGTGGCGCTACAAAGTATTAACTTAAGGGGGCTGAATAATTTTGCACGCCCAATTTTTCCGTTTTTGATTTGTTAAAAAAGTTTGAAATATCCAATAAATGTCGTTCTACTTCATGATTGTGTCCCACTTGTTGTTGATTCTTCACAAAAAAATACAGTTTTATATCTTTATGTTTGAAGCCTGAAATGTGGCAAAAGGTCGCAAAGTTCAAGGGGGACGAATACTTTCGCAAGGCACTGTATATATCCAAATGTCAATTTATTTGAAGAGTTTGATCCAGAAAAAAACAGCTTCCAAAAAACGCTACGTCACTACAAAATATTTCAAAAGTTGCCTATAAACTTTTGCCAAAATATTTCAAACTACTTTTGTAATACAACTTTGGGTATTTTTAAACGTTAATAATCGATCAAATTGTAGACGGGTCTATCTGTGTTCAATACAGGAAGACAACAATCCAACACTACTTTTCACGTCTTGCGCACTCTCAACAGTGTTACCCAGTTCCTCGATGGCCTACTTCTTCATTGCACAAATGAATAACCTCAACCAAATTCCAAAGACTGGTGACATCCAGTGGAAGCGGTAGGAACTGAAAACAGTGAAGAGACAGAGACCTAAAAAAAAAAAAATCTGAACGGTTAACAGACAGAGACCACATATTTTAAATATTCTGAACGGTTAGTCATCGGGGTTTTGCCTGCTTCATGAGTTATGTTATACTCACAGACATGATTCAAACATTTTTAGAAGCTTCAGAATGTTTTCTATCCAAATCTACTAATAATATGCATATCTTATATTCCTGGCATGAGTAGCAGGAAGTTGAAATTGGGCACGCTATTTATCCAAAAGTGAAAATGCTGCCCCCTATACCTTAAGAAGTTTTAACCATCCGGATTGATGGTCGGGAGAAGAGGTCCGATTGCAGTCCCAATCGCTCACTTAGGGATCCCACCTTGCAGGTGATGAACTCCGGAAGTCCCCAGAATCTACGTCCACGAGAGGATCCGAGTATACCCGAGTCCCTCTAAGAGCCTACGGCTCTTCCAAAGCCGATGCAGCTTGGCAGGGCTAGGCTGTCTCCAGCCGAACGCGTACGCAGACATGAGACCCAGAGTATTCTGTATTGCGGTACTGCTGGTCATTTTATGTCTACCTGTAACTTCAAAAGACCTAGCTCCTTCGTTGGAGTGAGTACACTGGTGGGTCTTAACCTCTCTTGGGTAGGGGGCAGTATTTTGAAAGTGTGCCCAAAGTAAACTGCCTGTTACTCAGGCCCAGAAGGATATGGATATGGATATGCATATAATTGGGAGATTTGGAAAGAAAACACTCTAAAGTTTCTAAAACTGTTAAAATGATGTCTGTGAGTATACCAGAACTGATATGGCAGGCGAAACCCAGAGGACAAACCATCCCCCCCAAAAAAACAATTCAGCCAAACACTATTTTCAATAGCTATCACTTTTATTATAACACCAATTCCTCCCAGATTGCAGTTCCTAGGGCTTCGACTAGAAGTCAACAGTCTTTAGAAAGAGTTTCAGGCTGGAGCCAGAAAAGGGAAACTGAGTGGATTATTGACTGAAGCGAGCCAGCTAAACTGAGTTTTTATGGATATAAAGAAGGACATTATCGAACAAAAGGGCCATTTGTGATGTAACTGGGACATTTTGGAGTGCCAACAGAAGAAGATCATCAAAGGTAAGGCATTTTTAATATCGCTGTTTCTGACTTTCGTGTCGCACCTGCCTGGTTGAAATATGTTTTTCATGTGTTTGTATGCGGGGTGTTGTCCTCAGATAATCGCATGATATGCTTTCGCCTTAAAGTCTTTTTGAAATCTGACACAGCGGCTGGATTAACTAAAAACATACCCATTTGAAACTGCCTATTTCTCAGACCCAGAAACTAGAATATGCATATAATTGACAGTTTAGGATATAAAACACTCTCAAGTTTCCAAAACTGTCAAAATATTGTCTGTGAGAATAACAGCACTGATATTGCAGGCGAAAACATGAGGGAAATCAAACCAGGAAGTGCTGTTTTTCCTGAAAGCTCTCTGTTCCATTGGATGCCTTGCCTCCATTTAAAGGGATATCAACCAGATTCCTTTTCCTATGGCTTCCTCAAGGTGTTAACAGTCTTTAGACATAGTTTCAGGCTTTTATTTAGAAAAATTATTATATTATTATAAAATTATTATTATAAAAAACATTTGACATGTTTCTGTGGACATTACGGATACTATTTGGAATTTTCGTCTGCGATGTCGTGACCACTCGAGCCTGTGGATTTCTGAACATAACGCGCCAAACAAATGGAGGTATTTTGGATATAAAAATAATGCAATCTACTTGGCTGCTAGTGTTTGTAATATTTTGTCTACTGAGAGAGATGTTCTTACATAAAACGTTATGCTTTCGCCGAAAAGCTGTATTGAAATCTGACACACCAGGTGGATCAACAACAAGCTAAGCTGTGTTTTGCTATATTGCGCTTGTGATTTCATGAAAATGTAATATTTTTAGTCATTTAATTTGAATTTGGCGCACTGCAATTCAGCGGGTGTTGATGAAAATGATCCCGCTAAAGGCATGGGTGCGTCAAGAAGTTAACAAGAAGTTAAGCTTTATTTTGATGTTTTACACTTGTGAATTTATGAAAGTTAAATATTTATAATACTGTAGTTTGAATTTCACGCTCTGCAATTTCACCGGATGTTGGCCAGGTGGGACGTTACCATCCTGCCCATAAGAAGTTAAAGATAATTGTTCTTCTCCCCTTACTCGCCCCTTTCCCTGCTGTGGGGTGACCAGTCCAAGTCTCTCCATGTACTCATCGACGTTACCCTGGCCTCCGTGCTATGCGTCCGAGCTGGGAATCCCCACTCAACCACTCTCCATTCCCATGGGTGTTAGAGCACTGGACGAGCGCTCTATAGGCCGGGTCACCCACCAGACCACCCCCGTCAACCTACAGGTGTCAGAGAATCCCAGTGAGACGATCCAATTCCTGCTGGTTGAGTCTCCGCAGGTTCCCGTGTTATTGGGATTCTCTTGGCTCCAGCAACAGAATCCCTCCATTGACTGGGCTACCGGTGCCATCGCGGGATGGAGCCTGTCCTGCCACACTCATTGCATGAAGTCAGCTCTGCCTGCCCCGGGGCGTCTTTCTAAGGTCTTGGAAATTGCCCCGGACCTCTCCGCCTGCTCCCCAGAATACCAGGACCTCTGGGAGGGGTTCAGTAAGGCCCGGGCCACTTCGCTTCCGCAGCACCAACTTGTATTCAAGAAGGTCAAGCCTGAGGCACTGGCACACCGTTATAGTACCGTGGCTACTACCCAAGAAGCCAAGACCTTTCCCCTCCGCTCCAAGATCATTAGCCCCTCTGCTGTTTGTCCTCGGTTGCCCTGTACCCTTCGTATTTTTCCTACCTTTTCTGTGTCTAGAGTTAAACCCATGTCTGACTGCCCTTTGTCTCCTGTTTCCAGGCCCACCCCTCTCCCTCGTCTTATCGACAGCCAACCGGCGTTCATGGTGGACGCCTCCTAAAGGTTCAACCCCGGGGCAGGGGATTCCAGTACCTTGTTGTCTGGGAGGGTTATGGCCCGAAGGAGAGGTGCTGGGTCTCTGTTTGGGACATCCTGGACCCAGGCCTCATCTGAGTTCCAATGCCGGCATCCTGCTGGTATCTGCCCAGGTAGGATGTCCCTAGAGGGGTGGGGGGAACCTGTCACTCCCTGATCTGTTTCACCTGTCCTTCTGCTTGTCTCCACCCCCTCCAGGTGTCGCCCATCTTCCCATTATCCCCTGTGTCTTTATACCTGTGTTTTCTGTCTGTGCCAGTTCATCTTGTTTGTCAGGCTTACCAACGTTCGTCCTGTCAGCTCCTGTCTTTCATTGGCTCTCTTTTTCTCGTCCTCCTGGTTTTTGACCCTTGCCTGTCCTGACCCTGTACCTGCCCACCTGACCACTCTACCTGTCCCTGACCCTGAGCCTGCCTGCCATCCTGTACCTTTGCTCCACCTCTGGATTACTGAACTCTGCCTGTCCCTGTACCTGAGCCTGCCTGCCGTCCTGTACCTTTGCTCCTACTCTTGCTTATCGACCCCTGCCTGCCTTAACCTGTCATTTGCCTGCCCCTGTTACAATAAACATTGTTACTTCACAGTCTGCACTTGGGTCCTACCTTGATAACTGATATACAATATAACCAATTTTGTCTTTGCATTTGGCCTATCTAGCGGAAATGGCACAGTTCTTCCTCCAGGGCAAGATTCATGACAATAAACATCAACCTGCAAAAAGGTATGGCATTGGACAAGCCTCATATAGCACATTGCAGGTCATATATTCTATAAACAATATTTAACTTTCAATTACAGAATTGCATCAAGGGTGTTATAAAGCAGTTGTGTGGGATGTTGTCAACTGGAAGCACTGCCTTGCTATAGTTGAAAACATCAGGCACCTATTTCCACCAATTAAAGTTACCAGCAAAGTTTGTCCAAATGAGTCAAACAATGTGTTAACAATCCTCAGGTTGTCTAATATCTAAATAAATCAGACGATATTACTATGTACAATAGCAAAGGAAAAGAAAGAAGAACGCGCCCACATTCACATGCGAAAAAATATTGCTTTTGCCTTGGTGCTCAACTTGGAAAGACTACAAATACTTCTTAAACCTTGTATAAAGACTGTTGACATCTACTGGAAGCCATAGGAACTGCAATCTGGGAGGCAGAAATTACATATTTCAATAGCATTGCATTCATTGGAAGTCATTCAGAGCTACAAAAAAAAACTTTTCAGAATCAATTTTCCTCGGGTGTTCACCTGCTATATCAGTTCGGTTATACTCACAGACATTATTTTAACAGTTTTAGAAACAGAGTGTTTCCTATCCAATTCTGCCAATTATATGCATATCCTATCTTCTGGGCCTGAGTAACATGCAGTTTACTTTGGGCACGTCAGACAGGTGGAAATTCAGGAAACTAGCCTTACTCGCAGAGAGGTTAAATCACTTCTAACCACAGAGTGACCCCTATAGCTACCCATAAAGCCCTTAAGGGGTCTCACCACGTTGGAAGCAATTTGTCATGTTCACAAAGTAACTCAGCAATTACGATGGTTACATATAGGTATCATGCATCATTGACTTCAAGAAGCCCATCTGAGAACCTAACGAACTGCAAGCAGTGCCAAACTGGGACTAGAGAAACAACATGGGGAATTTTACCTCATATGTCCTATTTTTTTTCAAATGAAAAGCCAATGAGGAGCTCTTTAGATATCTGGGCATCATGCCTCACCTAAACCATGTCCTTCATTATAATTATTCTCTACATGTAAAAGGGTATTTTGATCCATTATTTGGTCATTCTGTAAGGTCAACGGAGAGCTGAGATATAGTTTAGAGTAAGATGTCTGGTTGGCTGTTAACAGAAGTTAGGATTGTGGCAGTCACAGTCGGCAAACAAAGCTAACAACGCCAGCCTGGCATGGTTCCTACTGAAACTATAAACTGGTAGCTTAGAAACTGAGAAAAGGAATGAGAAAGAGAGAATGATGTGCTCTACATGTTAATTATCCTTTGACAATAAACTGTAGCAATTAAATGAAGAAAAATCCCCAGAAGCTTAATTTCTTGCGCTCTCCCTCTCTCTCCCAGTTTTTCGCTCTTTGGCTCAGACCTGGGTTCAAATACAATTTGAAATCTTTAAAGTGCATTTAGTGATTGCTTAAGTCTGCCCGGAGTGCCAGATGGACAGATGGACAACTTTTGCAGTTTTGTGACTATTCAATTGGTTCCATTGAGCCAGACAAGCTCATTCAAGCCCAGGTAAAGTATTTTAAATTATTTTAAACAGTGTTTGAACCCAGTTCTGCTTTGGCTCTCCAACATTATCCATACATCACCTTGAGATGTGTCTGAAGTGGGTCATCCCCCACTTCCCTTGTTACCACGTTGCTCAATGAAAACAGTCTCCACATTCATCATTGTGTTCTAAGCTCTTTGTTTTCCAGACACAATTATCTCCCAAACAATGGCATTTGGACAAAAATGTCCATGGGTTGGGATGTCTGCATTTGCATGGATTGGATATAATACCTGGCTGAAAACACAGGTTTAGCGTCTGTGCTAATTTACAAGTTGGCCTGTAAGTCAAGTTGTGTTGTCTCTTATTGATTAAAACCCCCTGAAATCACATAACCGTTTTCAGATTTTGGGGAGAATTCTATGTTATTAAATCCAAGGTCTTGCACATTTTTAGAACTTTTCTGAACATTTTACTAACAAGCAAGGTTTAGAAATTACAACATGTGACAGGTTTACTTAGTGCAACTGAGCCATATACTTTACCTCCATTTCCAGTCCCCAGAAACCCCCAATGACTATGCACTACCTTTCTGCATTAACAATGGTTATGCTGAACTTTAGTCTACTCTAAAGAAGAAACTGACTTCATTTGAATTGCAAATATTCAACAGATGGTTCTACATGTATTCATTACAAATCACTGAAAGGAGGAAAAAGAAAACAACTTTAATACAAGTTCTATAAATATGTATCTTCTAAGGACAAACTCCCCCAATAATCAGACATCCTGTAAATCGCATTTCCCATGCTCAATGCGCATAAGTTAGAAAACAAAACACAAACAAAATTCCGCACCAATACATATGAATGTAGAAAAAAGTAATACATAAAGTATACTGAACAAAAATGGAATGCAACATGTAAACTTTTGGTCCCATTTTTCTTGAGCTGAAATAAAAGATTGCAGAAATTTTCCATACACACAAAAAGCTTATTTCTCTCAAATTGTGTGCACAAATTTGTTTACATCCCTGTTAGTGAGTATTTCTCCTTTGACAAGATAATCCATCCACCTGGCAGGAGTGGAATATCAAGAAGCTGATCAAACGGTATGATAATTACACAGATGCACCTTGTGCTGGGGACAATAAAATGCCACTCTAAAATGTGCAGTTTTGCAACAGATGTCTCAAGTTTTGAGGGAGCGTGCAATTGGTATGCTGACTGCAGGAATGTACACCTGTTGTCATAGAATTTAATGTTCATTTCTCAACCATAAGCTGCCTTTATTATCATTTTAGAGAATTTGGCAGCAAGTCCAACTGGCCTAACAATTGCAGACCACATTTATAGTGTCATGTGGGCGAGTGGTTTGCTGATGTCAACATTGTGAATTGAGTGCCCCATGGTGGCGGTGGGATTATGGTATGGGCAGGCATAAGCTATTTACAACGGACACAAATGCATTTTGTCAATGGCAATTTGAATGCACAGAATTACATTGACATTTTGTTTTAAGGTATCTGTGACCAACAGATGCATATCTGTATTCCCAGTCATGTGAAATCCATAGATTAGGGCCTAATGAATTTATTTCAATTGACTGATATCCTCATATAAACTGTAATTCATTAAAATCTTAGAAATTGTTGCATGTTGCGTTTATTTTTTTGTTCATTCTACATACTGTTAAGGGAATTGACTTGTCTCTGCCTTCACGTAGGACCGCAGACTTATCTCAATAGATCTTCAGGACTAAGCAGAATGTCCCCTCTCTCTTTAGCTCACGGGTCTTGTCTCCTCCATGCAAACTTCACAGGAGTGTACTTGTTTACTTCCTTCACAGTTCACAAGAGGATGTGACACGGGCCCTTCCTCCAGGGAAGGGAGCCAATCAGATGCGCAGAAGGAGGCCAGATTTATAACACACACCACATGATGCAATGGTACTACTTCTACACAATGTCCTCCTCCAGTTGTCAGAATGAGAAGTGAAGTGTGTGCTCCTGGGCAGTAGTTTGTACACTGTGTGTAAGCATTGTTATGGTAGGTTAAGTTTGTTTGAATCCAGTTAACCCCCTAAGGTTGATGTCTGTGCCCGTGTGGAAATCTAATTAGCATAATAAAAAAATGCACATAAAAATCTGTCAGTTTAAGCTAGAGATATGCATTGGATAAATCTCAATCCAGCGCATCCGCCTATATAACACTTCCGCATCTGCGATGAAAGATGACAGCGCTAGAGCGGTGTTTGTCAGACCACGACACATCCTGAAAGTCGATCTTCTCACGAAATCGTCTGTAGCGTCCGAAAGGGTTTGGCCTACAAGCTATTATGACCCCTCAAACTATTTCTCTATGACTCCCACAAGATATTGGGAATCTTTTGAAGTCGGTACAGCCGATCTGCCAACTTCTGTCTGTAACGTCCGAATAGTTTGGGCTACTCACTATATGACCCCTCTGTGTAAAGGTGAGACTCTCGTGAACATGTACATTTCAGTTATTTTGCTCTAAGACACCCACATGACTGACAAGACTTGTTTGAAGGTCCCCCAGTACTAGTAAAAAAAATTGGAAAGTATTCAGACCGCTTGACTTATTCCACATTTTGTTATGTTACAGCCTTACTCTAAAATTGATTAAATGTATTTTTCTCCTCATCAATCTACACAAAATACCCCATAATGAAGAAGTGAAAACAGGTTTGTAGTCATGTTAGCAAATGTATAAATTTTTTTAAACAGAAATACATTATTTATATAAGTATTCAGATTATTTGCTGTGAGACTCAAAATTGAGCTCAGGTGCATCCTGTTTTCATGATCAAAAACCAAGCCATTGAAGTCGAAGGAATTGTCCTTAGAGCTCCGATACAGGATTGTGTTGAGGCACAGATCTGGAGAAGGGTACCAAAAAATGTCTGCAGCATTGACAGTCCCCAAGAACACAGTGGCCTCCATCATTCTTAATGATTGGGTGAGAAGGGCCTTGGTCAGGGAGGTGACCAAAAACCTGATGGTCACTCTGACAGAGCTCCAGAGTTCTTCTGTGGAGATGGGAGAGCTTTCCAGAAGGACAACCATCTCTGCAGCACTGCACGAATCAGGCCTTTATGATACAGTGGCCAGACGAAAGCCACTCTTCAGTAAAAAGCACATGACATTTTGAGGTTAAGTGGGTTAAAATCTTTCTAGAAGTGCACGGAGGGACATGTAAAAATGCTGAATAGTGGCACTTCAGCAAGTCTTAATTCATATAAAAAATCTGGTGCAACATTTCTACTTAAAATGTATGTATGCACACATGACTAAGTCGCTTTGGATAAAAGCGTGTGCTAAATGTTAAATATAATTATTATATTATTACTATTTAAAAAATCAAAGGGACATAAAAGGCACTCTTTTCACAGAACGACCCAGAGACATTTTGAGTGACCACATGATAACAACTTGCCCTTATTGACCTTTGTCTGGTCCTACTGTTAAATGGCCTAAAAACAGATTGAACCTTTCTGGATGAAGACATGACATGATTCAAATGATTATTTATTTCCTTAGACTATGCCTGGGTCACAGACAGATCTCAGATAATGTGTATTCGGTTGACAGTTTTTCAAAACGCTGTCTGAGACAATATAATCCTCACCTTTCAGACTTGTCGGATCCCCAGTCGAACCTGTCCTGTTCTGTGTTTTGTGTTTTGTCTAAAGCCTTGATCTATTTTCAGGAGCTCAAAGCCTCAATCTTTAGTAATCTCTGAACCGTCAAGACACTGATGTAAAATCATTTTAGTTGATGCAAGTAATGCAGAAATAGTTGGAAAGAAAAGTTGAATGAAGAAAATATTTTTGGAACCATAACTGTATTGCGAATCTGCCCCTTCTCCAAGTATATGCCTTAGCTAAACAATCACACGCTCAATATAAGCTACTGCAGTGGTGTCCAGTCATATTTCCAACAGGCGGGGCTACTGTCAACACTTTCCAAACTGGCACTGCTGACAAATACTGCTAGCTGAAGACCACATTTCCAAAATACATAATAAGTACTGCAAAAGTTCAACCTCAAAACGTATATAATCTATACTTACAAGCATGTGAAAATAGATGTGAACAGAAGAAAACTGATTCAGACAAGGCTACTTAATACTGCTTGTAAGGGTTCAAACACTTCACAGCTATTATGGGTAAGTGAAATCCCCCATCTCAAATAGGGAGCTTACGTTGTTTAATCTAATTCTGAATCGGAAAGGTATGACTGGAGGATCACACAGGAACTCTGGACATTAATCTGTGTGGGATGAAGCTGTCATCAATTCTGCCCATGACAAGCCATGCGAGTTACTAAGAAATGTAATTAAGTTATCAACATGAAGAGACACAGACCAACACCATCAAACAGTCAAAAATAAATATAACTGTTTCTCCCACCCGTAGACTATGCTAGGTCATAAACATGTATTTACTCATTTTGTTACTTTTTTAAAACTTTTGACCATAAGCCTGTTGTTTACATTATTTGTTTATTTGACTAATTCCTCCATTTTAGTATTAATTCCTCCAAACAAAGTAATTGTAAAAGCAATTTCTGTGGAAAACACACCTGTTCCTTCAATTATTAAACACTTTGCAGCTCTTGTCTCAAACAATGCTCATAGTGGGAAATAGAAGTATAACTATTCCATTGTGGTTGAGGGGCCTCAGTGCAATCTAGCTCAGCTAAGCTGCCCAGTTCAATTCCAGGACACTACAGGGGACCGTGGTCATGATCTGGTATTCTACAGGAGTTCTGCAGGGTGCTGAAAGTCAGCCAGCATTGCTAATGGAACCTGTTATATACCTTTCAGCACTAGCAGAAAGACCTTGGAGATGGAGGAGAGATGGAGGCCATGAACTGCAGAGGATGTCAACTCTCACCGATCAAAGCATTGCGGCATGCTGACTTACCCACGACCCTGATCAGCAAATACAATAAATTCTCTTTCAATTCGGCTCTCCTCTCAACTGGGATATTTTGCAGAATGGTAATTGCCAGTGGTGTAAAGTACTTAAGTAAAAATACTTTAAAGTACTACTTCAGCAGTTTTTTGGGGTATCTGTACTTTACGTTACTATTTATACTTTTGACAACTTTTTATTTTACTTCATTACATTCCTAAAGAAAATGATGTACTTTTTACTCCATACATTTTACTTGACACCCTAAAGTACTCATAACATTTTGAATGGACAGAAACAATTTCTACAATGTTAGAAAATAGTAAAGAATCAAGAAAATCCTGGAATGAGTAGGTGTGTCCAAACTTTTGACTGGGACTGTATGTAAAAGAAGGGCTTAAGCTGCATCCCTGTCTCACCCTACAGCCCTGTGGAAAGAAATGTGTGTGTTTTTTGCCAACACTTGTTTGTGTACATGGATTTTATAACGTTGTATGTTTTCCCCCAACACCACTGTATTTGTATAGCAGACCCTCATGCCAAATTGAGTCGAAAGCTTTTTTGAAATCAACAAAGCATGAGAAGCCTTTGCCTTTGTTATGGTTTGTTTGTTTGTCAATTAGGGTGTGCAGGGTGAATACGTGGCCTGTCATACGGTAATTTAGTAAAAAGACAATTTGATATTTGCTTAGGACTTTGTTTTCAGCTGAGGGAATGTACGAGTCTGCTGTTAATTATAATGCAGAGGATTTTTGCAAGGTTGCTATTGACCCATATCCCCCGGTAGTTATTGGGGTCAAATTTGTCTCCACTTTTTTGAATTGGGGTGATCAGTCCTTTGTTCCAAATATTTGGGAAGATGCCAGAGCTGAGGATGATGTTAAAGAGTTCAAGTATAGCCAATTGGAATTTGTGGTCTGTATATTTTATAATTTAATTTAGGATACCATCAACACCACAGGCATTTTTGTGTTGAAGGGTTGGTATTTTGTCCTGTAGTTTAAATCAAATAAAATAACATTTTATTTGTCACATACACATGGTTAGCAGATGTTAATGCGAGTGTAGCGAAATGCTTGTGCTTCTAGTTCCGACAATGCAGTAATAACGAACAAGTAATCTAACTAACAATTCCAAAAAACTACTGTCTTATACACAGTGTAAGGGGATAAGGAATATGTACATAAGGATATATGAATGAGTGATGGTACAGAGCAGCATAGGCAAGATACAGTAGATGATATCGAGTACAGTATAACATATGAGATGAGTATGTAAACAAAGTGGCATAGTTAAAGTGGCTAGTGATACATGTATTACATAAGGATGCAGTCGATGATATAGAGTACAGTATATACGTATGCATATGAGATGAATAATGTAGGGTAAGTAACATTATATAAGGTAGCATTGTTTAAAGTGGCTAGTGATATATTTACATCATTTCCCATCAATTCCCATTATTAAAGTGGCTGGAGTTGAGTCAGTGTCATTGACAGTGTGTTGGCAGCAGCCACTCAATGTTAGTGGTGGCTGTTTAACAGTCTGATGGCCTTGAGATAGAAGCTGTTTTTCAGTCTCTCGGTCCCAGCTTTGATGCACCTGTACTGACCTCGCCTTCTGGATGACAGCGGGGTGAACAGGCAGTGGCTCGGGTGGTTGATGTCCTTGATGATCTTTATGGCCTTCCTGTAGCATCGGGTGGTGTAGGTGTCCTGGAGGGCAGGTAGTTTGCCCCCGGTGATGCGTTGTGCAGACCTCACTACCCTCTGGAGAGCCTTACGGTTGAGGGCGGTGCAGTTGCCATACCAGGCGGTGATACAGCCCGACAGGATGCTCTCGATTGTGCATCTGTAGAAGTTTGTGAGTGCTTTTGGTGACAAGCCAAATTTCTTCAGCCTCCTGAGGTTGAAGAGGCGCTGCTGCGCCTTCTTCACGATGCTGTCTGTGTGAGTGGACCAATTCAGTTTGTCTGTGATGTGTATGCCAAGGAACTTAAAACTTGCTACCCTCTCCACTACTGTTCCATCGATGTGGATAGGGGGGTGTTCCCTCTGCTGTTTCCTGAAGTCCACAATCATCTCCTTAGTTTTGTTGACGTTGAGTGTGAGGTTATTTTCCTGACACCACACTCCAAGGGCCCTCACCTCCTCCCTGTAGGCCTTCTCGTCGTTGTTGGTAATCAAGCCTACCACTGTTGTGTCGTCCGCAAACTTGATGATTGAGTTGGAGGCGTGCGTGGCCACGCAGTCGTGGGTAAACAGGGAGTACAGGAGAGGGCTCAGAACGCACCCTTGTGGGGCCCCAGTGTTGAGGATCAGAGGGGTGGAGATGTTGTTGCCTACCCTCACCACCTGGGGGCGGCCCGTCAGGAAGTCCAGTACCCAGTTGCACAGGGCGGGGTCGAGACCCAGGGTCTCGAGCTTGATGACGAGCTTGGAGGGTACTATGGTGTTTATTCAATGTAATTGGAGAATCAAGTGGGTTCTGGTCTTTAATAGTCAATTCTAAGATTTGTATTTGATCATGTACGTGTTTTTGCTGTTTGTTCTTTGTTATAGAGCCAAAAAGATTGGAGAAGTGGTTTATCCATAGATCTCCATTTGGGATAGATAAGTCTTTGTGTTGTTGTTTGTTTAGAGTTTTCCAATTTTCCCAGAAGTGGTTAGATTCTACGGTTTCTTCCATTACATTGAGCTGATTTCTGACGTGCTGTTCCTTCTTTTTCCGTAGTGCGTTTTATTATTGTTTTAGTGATTCACCATAGTGAAGGTGTAGGCTCAGGTTTTCTGCGTATCTGTGTTTTTTCATTTTTTTCATTTTAATTTTTTTATCTCTGTGTTTTTGGTTGGATAGATTTCTCAATTTCTTTCTTAGGTTTTTGCATTCTTCATCAAACCATTTGTCATTGTTGTTAATTTTCTTAGATGTCTGCTTGACATTTTTTCATTTTATAGGGATGCTGAGAGGTCAAATACACTGTTTAGGTTTTCTACTACCAAGTTTTCCCCTTCACTATTACAGTGTAACCTTTAATTAGATTTTCTTTCCATCTATAGTATTTCTTAATATTATTCAGTTCCTTTGGCTTTGATGCCTCATGATTGAACATAGCTCTGTTCAATTAGTGTGTGCTGTGATCTGATAGGGGTGTCAGTGGACTGACTGTGAACGCTCTAAGAGACTCTGGATTGAGGTCAGTGATAAAGGTGTCTACAGTACTACTGCCAAGAGATGAGTTCTAGGTGTACCTACCATAGGAGTACCCTCGAAGCCTACCATTGACCATGTACATACCCAGCGTCCGACAGAGCTGCAAAGGAGTTGTGACACGTTTTTGTTGGTTGTGTCTAGAGGGGAATAGGGGGAGGGAATGCTGTCACCTCCAGGTAGGTGTTTGTCCCCCTGTGTACTGAGGGTGACGGGTTCTTGTCCAGTTCTGGCATTTAGATTGCCACAGACTAGTACATGTTCCTGAGCCTGGAAATTGTTGATCTCCCCCTCTAGGATGGAGAAGCTGTCATCGTTAAATTATGGGGATTCTATTGAGGGGATATAGGTAGCACACGGGGACATTTTTCTCTGTTAAGATCATTTCCTTATTAATTTCTAGCCAGATGTAAAATGTTGCTGTTTTGACAAATTTAATAGAGTGGGTTAGATTTGCTCGATAACAAATAAGCATACCCCTGAGTATCTTCCCTGTTTCACACCTGGTAGTTTGATGGAAGGGACTATCAGCTCTCTGTAACATAGAGGGCAACCAGTGGGTCCATCTTCTTTGTACCATGTTTCTTGAAGGATGACAATGTCTGTATTTCCAATTTCTTTGTTGAAGTCTGGGTTCCTGCTATTTAGGCCAAAGGCCGATGATCTCAGACCTTGTATATTCCAAGATGAGATAGTAAAAGCATTGTGTTCCGTAGTGTCTAGTGATGTTGTGGTTTAGGCCCGGACCATCACAGTAGGTGTGACAAGAGCATGTTGAGCATTTGATACATTTTTATTTATTTTATTTCACCTTTATTTAACCAGGTAGGCTAGTTGAGAACAAGTTCTCATTTACAACTGCGACCTGGCCAAGGAGAAGCAAAGCAATGCGACACAAACAACAACACAGAGTTACACATGGAATAAACAAACATACAGTCAATAATACAATAGAGAAAGTCTATATACAGTGTGTGCAAATGAGGTAGGATAAAGGGGATGAGGCAATAAATATGCCTTAGTGGCGAAATTATTGCAGTATGCCAAATTAAACACTGGGGTGATAGATGTGCAGAAGATGAGTGTGCAAGTAGCGGTACTGGGGTGCAAAGGAGCAAAATAAATAACAATAAACACAAAAACAAATATGAGATGAGGTAGATAGTTGGTTGGATGGATGGGCTCTTTACTGATGGGCTATGTGAAGGTGCAGTGATCTGTGAGCTGCTCGGCAGTTCGTTCCAGTCATTGGCAGCAGAGAACTGGAAGGAAAGGCGGCCGAAGGAGGAATTGGCTTTGGGGGTGACCAGTGAAATATACCTGCTGGAGCGCGTGCTGCGGTAGGGTGCTGCTATGGTGACCAGTGAGCTGAGATAAGGCAGGGCTTTACTTAGCAATGACTTACAGATGACCTGGAGCCAGTGGGTTTAGTGACATACGGGTCTAACAGTGGGGGTGGCCCTGTTGCTCTGCTATCCAAATCAAATGAAATCAAATTGGTCACCCGTTATTGCAGGTGTAGCGAAATGTTTGTGTTTCTAGCTCCGACAGTGCAGTAATATCTAACAATTTCACAACATATACCCAATACACAAAAATCTAAGTAAAGGAATGGAATGAAGAATATACGTATAAATATATGGACAAGCAATGTCAGAGAGGTGTAGACTAAGACACAGTAGAATATAATAGAATACAGTATATACATAACAGATGAGAAATGCAAAATATGTCAACATTATTAAAGTGACTAGTGTTCCATTTATTACAGTGGCCAGTGATTTCAATATGTATATAGGCAGCAGCCTCTAATGTGCTAGTGATGGCTATTTAACAGTCTGATGGCCTTGAGATAGAAGCTGTTTTTCACTCTGTCTGTCCCAGCTTTGATGCACCTGTACTGACCTTTCTTCTGGATGATAGCGGGGTGAACAAACAGCGGCTCGGGTGGTTGTTGTCCTTGATGATATTTTGGGCCTTCCTTTGACGTGCTGTAGGTTTTCCTGGAGGGCAGGTAGTTTGCCCCCGAAGATGCGTTGGGCAGACTGCACCACCCTCTGGCTGTACCAGCCAGAAATACAGCCCAACAGGATGCTCTCAATTGTGCATCTGTAAAAGTTTGTGAGAGTTCCACGTACACACGACGCTGTTGCACCTTCTTCACCAGTGATGTGTACGCTGAGGAACTTGAAACTTAACACCTTCTCCACTGCAGTCTCGTCAATGTGGATAGGGAGGTGCTCCCTCTGCTGTTTCCTGAAGTCCACGATCATTTCCGTTGTTTTGTTAACGTTGAGTGAGAGGTTATTTTCCTGGCACCAGACTCCCAGAGCACTCACCTCCCCCCTGTAGGCTGTCTCGTCATTGTTGGTAATCAAGCCTGCTACTGTTGTGTTGTCTGCAAACTTGATGATTGAGTTGGAGGTGTGCGTGGCCACGCAGTCATGGGTGAACAGGGAGTTCAAGAGGGGGCTGAGCACGCACCCTTGTGGGGCCACAGTGTTGAGGATCAGCGAAGTGTAGATGTTGTTTCCTACCTTCACCACCGGGGGGTTGCCGTCAGGTAGTCCAGGACCAAGTTGAAAAGGGGGGGGTTCAGACCCAGGGCCTCGAGCTTAATGATGAGCTTGGATGGTACTATGGTGTTGAATGCTGAGCTATAGTCAATGAACATCATTCTTACATAGGTATTCCTCTTGTCCAGATGTGATAGGGCAGTATGCAGTGTGATGGCGATTGCATTGTCTGTGGATCTATTGGGGTGGTAAGCAAATTGAAGTGGATCTAGGGTGACAGGTAAGGTAGAGGTGATCTGATCCTTGTCTCTCAAAGCACTTCATGATGACAGAGGTGAGTGCTACGTGGCGATAGACATTTAGTTCAGTTACCTTTGCTTTCTTGGGTACAGGAACAGTGGTGGCCATCTTGAAGCATGTGAGGACAGTAGACTTGAATAGGGAGAGATTGAATATGTCCGTAAATACACCAGTCAGCTGGTCTGTGCATGCTCTGAGGTCGCGGCTAGGGATGCCATCTGGGCCGCTTAAATGTCTTAGTTACGTTGGCCACGGAGAAGGAGAGTCCTTGGGAGCGGGCCACGTTGGTGGCACTGTGTTATCCTCAAAGCTGGGAAAGAAGGTGTTTAGCTTGTCCGGAAACAAGACGTCGGTGTCCGCGACGTGGCTGGTTTTTCCTTTTGTAGTCCGTGATTGTCTGTAGACCCTGCCACATATGTCTTGTGTCTGAGCCGTTGAATTGCGACTCCACTTTGTCCCTATACTGACGTTTTGCCTGTTGATTGCCTTGCAATGGGAATAACTACACTGCTTGTGTTCTGCCATATTCCAAGTCACCTTGCCATGGTTGAATGCAGTGGTTTGCCCTTTCAGTTTTGCGTGAATGCTGCCATCTAGCCACAGTTTCTGGTTAGGGTTGGTTTTAATTGTCACAGTGGGTACATCTCCTATACACTTCCTGATAAACTCAATCACCGTATCAGTATAATTGTCAATGTTATTATCGTAGGCTACCCAGTCCGCATGATCAAAACAATCTTGAAGCGTGGATTCGGATTGGTCAGACCAGCGTTGAATAGTCCTTAGCACAGATACTTCCTATTTGAGTTTCTACCTATAGGAAGGGAGGAGCAAAATGGAGTCTTGGTCAGATTTGATGAAAGGAGGGCTGGGGAGGGCCTTAGGTCTGATATAGGGGTGTGTGTCTGTCTGTCTGTCTGTCTGTCTGTCTGTCTGTCTGTCTGTCTGTCTGTCTGTCTGTCTGTCTGTCTGTCTGTCTGTCTGTCTGTCTGTCTGTCTGTCTGTCTGTCTGTCTGTCTGTCTATCTGTCTGCAGTATGGTGACTAGCCAGACCCTTGTTAAAAGCTTTGATCTCACAGCAGAGACCTCCAGATCAGGAGGCATTATTACAAACACCTAGTACACTGGATCTGCCAAATCCAAGGGCATTTACAGCATTTCACAGATGATAAAACAATAGCGCTTTATAATGATGTATTGTAGACATGCAACTTCCGTCCCACCTGTGAATCAAGATTGACAATTTGTGACATAAAGCCTTCAGTTATCCAGCAGTCCTGAGAGCCACTGTATTCTCCATTAACTCTCTGTCACACACAGAGAACTATTAAAATACATTCAACACTGATGATTCTGAAACAGAACTGCATCCTCCCTCTCTTCTCCTCTCCACTCCTCTCCGTGTACTTCCCTGTTGATTAAAAACAAATCTAACAGAGTCATTGGAATCCATTAGAATCATGTCTTCCCTGTCATCTGTCTGCCATTTGGCTACCCCCTCTGACATCCCTCCAAATTGGGTAGTTTCCATTATGGTAATAGACATATTGTTCAGGAAAAGATTGTTACTATAACTAGTCATTACCGTTCTATCAACAGAATAATGACAGGATATAATCTCTTTACTTTGGGATATAGATCATGTCCATATATGAGAGAAATCAATAAAGAGAGACAAGAGGCTGTTGTATATATCGTAAATATTGAGAACTTCAAATGCCTTTTTAAACTTCAAATACACTACAAGTTTTACATTTCCTTCATTGCAAGAAAGTTATCCTGCAACTGGGCGATCAAATTAAGATCTACATCCCCCATCTGTATCATACCACAACAGCCTGGAGTGCATGCAGCTTCAATGTCTATTCTATCAGAATGATACGTCAGAAACATAACAATCATACATTACAATCTCCGATTAGGAGGGGTTGGGTTAAATATGGAAGAATGCACTGACTAGGTATCCCCTTTACCTTTCTCTTAACATAAAGTATAGTTTTGCATGTTGTGTCATTTTGTCTAGCCATATTGAATAAATGGCATATTCTCTGTGTGCTTGATATGCACCACTAGTTAACTTCACCATTCACTGTACCATTGGATATACACTGTCTACATTTCAAGGTCATTACCAGGTTAATAGACCTGGTCTTGTCATGTCTTTCATCTTATATTAGAGGATTCCTGCTCGGCCAATTGTTTAACATAATTACCAGTGTACCTCCAGTGTACCTCTATACAGGCGCTTGGATAGAAGAACAAGGTTGAGCTCCCAGTGCTGTGATCAGGATGTGCCTCTCTTAGTCATCCCAACAAAAGAGGACAGGATCATGAATATGCAGCAGTAGGAGGAACGGATCCCCTCCAGGCCGGAGAAAAGGCATCATTAAGCTCTGATCATCAAATCCTCATACATTTACATTTTTGTAATTTAGCAGACACTCTTGTCCAGAGTGAATTACAATTAGTGTGTTCATCTTAAGATAGCTAGGTGAGACAACCACATATCAGTCGTAGCAAGTACATTTTCCCTCTATAGAGTAGTTATTAACAAAGTCAGTGTTAGTAGGAATACACAGTTGAAATCGGAAGAGTACATACACTTAGGTTGGAGTCATTAAAACTTGTTTTTCATCCACTCCACAAATTTCTTGTTAACAAACTATAGTTTTGGCAAGTCGGTTAGGACATCTACTTTGTGCATGACGCAAGTCATTTTTCCAACAATTGTTAACAGACAGATTATTTCACTTAAAATTCACTGTATCACAATTCCAGTGGGTCAGAAGTTTACATACACTAAGTTGACTGTGCCTTTAAACAGCTTGGAAAGAAAGAAGCCACTGCTCCAAAATCGCCATAAAAAAACCAGACTACGGTTTGCAACTGCACATGGGGACAAAGATCATACTTTTTGGAGAAATGTCCTCTGGTCTGATGAAACAAAAATAACAACAACAAAGTCAAGGTATTGGAGTGGCCATCACAAAGCCCTGACCTCAATCCTATAGTACATTTGTGGGCAGAACTGAAAAAGTGTGTGTGAGCAGAGGCCTACAAACCTGACTCAGTTACACCAGCTCTGTCAGGAGGATTCGACCAAAATTCACCCAACTTATTGTGGGAAGCTTGTAGAAGGCTACCCGAAACGTTTGACCCAAGTGAAACAATTTAAAGGTAATGCTACCAAATACTAATTGAGTGTATGTAAACTTCTGACCCACTGGGAATGTGATGAAACAAATAAAAGCTGAAATTAATAATTCTCTCTACTATGTGACATTTCACATTCTTAAAATAAAGTGCTGTTCCTAACTGACCTAAGACAGGGAATTTTTACGAGGATTAAATTTCAGGAATTGTGAAAACAGAGTTTAAATGTATTTGGCTAAGGTGTATGTAAACTTCCAACTTCAACTGTATATATATATATATATATTTCTCCTCAGCATAATAGTAAGACATGATCACGTTCTATTATATATTCTATATCATCACATTCTATACAGGTTCTCTGGCTCTCTATGGACCCTAGTCGAAATTAGTGCAAGATCATGTTAATAGATTACATTAAAGTCAAGTGAAGCCATTATAAGTCCATACAACTCGCTAGACTATGTGAAGGCCTACATTTGATCAGGTTTGTGATATTTCAACTCTCTTATAGTGTTGAAACCACATGCTGTTACCCTCTTCAGGGGTTACCAGAGGCAATGAGAGGAACCAGACATCTGAAATAGAGTCCTGGTGAGTGGATGCAAGTCCCAACGGCAGACTGTGCCCCAGTCTCCATGTGTGTCCCAAATGACACACTATATCATATATAGTACACTACTTTTGACTATGTGCCCTAGTCAAAACTAGTGCCCTATATAGGGAAAAGGGTGCCATTTGGGATGCACCCCATCTCCCAGTTGGGTGACAATTTTTTATCTGACTCCTCACTATCTCCCTGTCTCTTTCCCCTGCTGACGCCTCCATCTCTGCTGCTATCAGTTAATGAAGCTCAGGCTGGGGCTCTGCACCTGTGGAGCTCTGCTCAACCAATCTGGAGGATAGAGGTCCCCATGTGGTGGACGGAGAGGGGATTTGGGATTTCAGAACCAAGTACAGGGATTCAGCTCAACTATCAGTCTGAGCATCAGGCTTAGTGAAATCTTACATTATGCCCAAGTGTGTGTCAAATTGAAACGGTAAATATGGCATCACCATCAATGACATTAACCTTTTGATCATTAACCTTTAGTCAACCTTTAGTAACCTTGTATTTTTTTGTTTTTATTATAGCTACTGGAATTCCTCTCTCGCTTCTCTTGAATTGCAAAATAAACGCAATAAAAAGCATTCAAGATGGCTGGAGGTCGGCGCATTCCCTAAGTGTGTTCATGAAAAACAATAAGCAAAAGGTTGACCTCTGTAGGACTACATCCCAAATGGTACCCTGTTCCCTAAAAAGTGTATTATTTTAACCAGAGACCCATGGGCATTGATCAAATGTAATGCACTACATAGGGAATAGGGTGCCATTTTGGATGCATTATGTAGTACCTCTCCAGAGAAGGGTTCCTCCCGTCCACATGGAAACTGAACTGGCAGCTCATTCTTTTCCCTTTCTGGATAATTTGTGGCCTGCATAACAAGACATCAATTCTTACTGACATGGGGAGAAAATGGGAACATTTAAAAGGCTTTGTTTGTCATCATCTTGCCTCAGAAAGATTTGTTACCCTCAGGCCCCTGTGTCCTTGGGGCATTCAGGCTGGGGTCAAAGTATTGTATATTTCAGGTTGGAAAGGAGGGGTTTGATGACTGTCACATGTAATTATTGCCATTTGGATCTAAGGCATATCATTTTTGTTTGGCTTCAGAACAGTCAACCACAAGCTTTCTCCAGTTGCTCACTGCTTTTACACAGGCAGCCCAATTCTGATCTATTCATTATGCCAACAACACTGCCTATAGTTTAGTCATTGGAGATTTAATATATTCCTGGTACACACACACACACAACTTCATTCTTCCCCTAGTGAGACTGTACATAACTGGCAAGGTGGAGGAGAAGCACACAAGGGGAGTAATCTAGCATGAGGGAAATCACAAGTGTCTTATTAGAGGCTCAGTAGAGATGGCTGGGAATCGATGGCTGACCTACTGGTCACCACCACAGCTCTGCCAGCTCTCCTAGAGACTCAAATCACGGTTCTCAGTCTCTACTATCCATCATAAAACACACTTATTTTTCTACCTCAACTCAAATAAAGTTGCCTGTTTTCCCTCTTAACCCCCCTGGTGCTTTGTGAGAAACGTGAGACCACTGTTAAGTGATCCAAGGGACACGACAAAGATGTCTCCAATCTAGTCTGTTCCGCAGAGAGGTGTCCCCTTCTGTGCTCTAGTACTACCTATAAGGAAGTTGTATGTGTTAAAATAAGTTAATATCTACAAGGGAAGATAGTAGGGTTGGCTCAAGCTTTTTGGAGCCCCTCCTCAAAACAACGGGTTAGGTAGGTATGTTACACAAAGCTATAAGAATCATTAGAGAGTCAGTCAACTGTGGGCTAATGAGGTTCCTGAGGAAATATTGTGAATCTGCTTCCCTGACACCTGCTGACTGCCACCCTAATACCTGTATTTGACCAGAGCCATAAGGCTCTGGTCAAAAGTAGTGCACTATGTAGGGAAAAGGGTGACATTTGGGATGCACAGAGTGTTTTTCCTAGTGCTTAGACATGGGTGAGCTTCATCATTACTTCCTGATTTAGCTTTGTCCATACCTGCACTGAGCCAGAAAATGAGCTCGGAGATGCTCAGGTAACTGCTGAAGTGCATTTAGGAGGTTAGCCAGTAAATCGGTGCCGTCGGTATGGGTGAAATTATCTGCCTGTCGAAAGCTAAGCAGGAGTCCAGGGTGCGTCCCAAATTACACCCTATTCCCTATTTCAAAGGACTCTGGTCAAAAGTAGTGCACTATAGGGCAGTGTTTCCAAATTCCAATCCTTGAGTACCCTGAACAGCACACATTTCTGTTGTAGCCCTGGACAAGCACACGATTCAACTTGTCAACCAATCATCAAGCCCTCAATGAGTTGAATCAAATGAGTTTGTCTTGGGCTACAACAAAAATGTGTGCTGTTAATGCCTCTTGAGTGGCACAGGGTCTAAGGCACTGCATCGCAGTGCTAGAGGCATCACTACAGACCTGGGTGCGATCCCGGGCTGTATCACATCCGGCCGTGATCGGGAGTCCCATAAGGTGGCACACAATTGGCCCAGCGTCGTCAGGGTTAGGGGAGGGTTTGGCCAGGGGTTGCTTTACATGGCTCATCGTGCTCTAGCTTCTACTTGTGGGAGGCTGGGCGTCTGCAGGCTGTTTCCTCCACACCGACAAATTGGTGCGGCGGGCTTCTGGGTTAAGTGGGTGGGTGTTAAAAAGCGCGGTTTGGTGGGTCATGTTTTGGAGGACGCATGACTCGACCTTCGCCTCCCGATCACGTTGGGGAGTTGCAGATCAAGATCAAAAAAGGGGGTAAAATACTATTTTTTTATTAAAATATGTCAAAGAATATATGTACTGTTGGGAATACTTGAGGACTGCAGTTGGGAAACACTGCTGTAGGGAAGAGGGTGCCATTTGGATGCAGTTTAGTAGTCTTCCTTATTAAGACAATGGCTTTATCCATGAGCTATGAAGTAAGGAAAAACCTTATGCACTTGAAATGATTGGGTGCATTCCAAAGGGCACCCGATTCCCTTTATAGTGCACTACTTTTGACCAGGGCCCATAGGGTAACATTTAGTACGTACCACGCACCCAGTCTTCAGAAAGTTAGTTTGTGCGTTCACCTGAAATAATCCCAAACAGAAAAACGGAAGGTGCAGGTATTGTCTCTTGTCCTTATCTAGCTTGATGACAATTATAGCCAAGACCACACCTAACATGACATTTTGACAAAAATAAAATGAATACAGGTACATATTTGATTTGATTTTCTTATTTATGTTTTCTAAATATGGTCTGTGGATGGTAGACATATTTTCTTTTCCTCTGTCTGTCCAAGTGCCAGTCGCAAACACACACACACTTGTCTATTTAAAAACATATACATCCCACTTAGGTTTAACTGACAGGATAGTGACTGGAAACTCTGACAGATAACCAAGGGGGGAAACCAAGGCTAACCAAGGCTGGTCCAACTCAAGTTGTCATAAAAAAATGTGCCCCCCCTCCCCCAAACGTAAATATATTTTCTCATGACCCTACATTGTACTGTAAAATAAATTGAACAGCCCCCCCTGCCTGATTCATTACTTCACGATCAAAACTGGTTGCAGACAATGATCAGCTAGGGGGAATCAGATATTCAACATTTTGATGCCATATTTATAATTATTGGCACTAGTCACCAGTCTCAACGTCAACAATGAAGAGGCGACTCTGGGATGCTGGCCTTCTAGGCAGAGTTGCAAAGAAAAAGCCATATCTCAGACTGGCCAAAAAAAAGAAAGGATTAAGATGGGAAAAAGAACACAGACACCGGATAGAGAAACTCTCCCAGAAGGCCAGCATCCCTGAGTCACCTCTTCACTGTTGATGTTGAGACTGGACAGAGAAACTCTCCCTAGAAGGCCAGCATCCCTGAGTCACCTCTTCACTGTTGATGTTGAGACTGGACAGAGAGACTCTCCCTAGAAGGCCAGCATCCCTGAGTCACCTCTTCACTGTTGATGTTGAGACTGGACAGAGAAACTCTCCCTAGAAGGCCAGCATCCCTGAGTCACCTCTTCACTGTTGATGTTGAGACTGGACAGAGAAACTCTCCCTAGAAGGCCAGCATCCCTGAGTCACCTCTTCACTGTTGATGTTGAGACTGGACAGAGAAACTCTCCCTAGAAGGCCAGCATCCCAGAGTCACCTCTTCACTGTTGATGTTGAGACTGGTGTTTTGCGGGTACTATTAAATACAGCTGCCAGTTGAGGACTTGTGAGGAGTCTGTTTCTCAAACAACACTCTAATGTACTTGTCCTCTTGCTCAGTTGTGCACCGGGGACTCCTACTCCTCTTTCTATTCTGGTTAGGGCCAGTTTGCACTGTTCTGTGAAGGAAGTAGTACACAGCGTTGTATGAGATCTTCAGTTTCTTGGCAATTTCTCTCATGGAATAGCCTTCATTTCTCAGCACAAGAATAGAATAACGAGTTTCAGAAGAAAGTTCTTTGTTTCTAATTGTAATTGAACCCACAAATGCTGATGCTCCAGATACTCAACTAGTCTACAGATGGCCAGTTTTATTGCTTCTTTAATTAGCACAACAATTTTCAGCTGTGCTAACATAATTGCAAAATGTTTTTCTAATGAGTATTTTAAAATGATCAACTTGGATTAGCTAACACAACGTGCCATTGGAACACAGGAGTGATGGTTGCTGATAATGGGCCTCTGTATGCCTATGTAGATATTCCATTTTAAAAATCTGCCATTTCCAGCTACAAAAGTCATTTACAACATTAACAATGTCTACACTGTATTTTGGATCAATTTGATGTTATTTTAAAGGACAAAAAATTTGCTTTTCTTTCAAAACAAGAAAATGTCCAAGTGACCCTAAACTTTTGAACGGTAGTGTACAGTATATACACAAATAATTGTAAAAGTGACTGAGATTGCACAATAAAGTAGGGGACCAATTTCCATTGTAGTCCCTTACATTTACTGTAGCATATGCTACAGTAAAATAAGGACTGAATGCACCTCTAATTTACACATCTCCATCTGGCTTTCGGGGGTCGGCTTTCAGGTGTCACCTTATTTTTTTACATCGCTACGTCTATGTGCTTTTATGTTTTTCTGTCGTGTGTAATGTGTGGTAGCCTATATCATACTGTAGGTTGTGTATTAGATAACGTCACAATCATTTGGGCTTTAGCTTTAGCTTGGGCTCATAAAATGTCTAATGTAGGGCTTATAAAATGTATTTAATGTATGGTATCATTAGGATCAGGTAGCATCAGACAGAATTTCCATGCCGATCAAAGCTCTAAACACATGCAGACATAGTAATATGTTTCTGATTATTCTTGGGATGGAACACTTGTAAAATACCAGCAAAATATTAATCCCTAGATTATTCTTTAGATATTTAGGGCTGCTGGTGAAACATGATGTGCAGGCATAATCAACATGTCTTTAGGGTGTCTATAGGTTTCCATCCAGTTGGCGACAGATTTCCATGCAAATATTCTCAAATCTGCATGAAAACAATATGCACATTTCAGGGTTTCCTTTAGGAAAATTTGACGCCAACCAACGTGACCGGTAAGATTTTAATTTACCAGACATTTGAAAAATTTACTGGACATCCATATGCATTCAGATCATAATTGGAGCAGCCAGTGCCATAAATAAACAAGGAATATTGGCCAAATGAACCACATTTACTTGTTCTAAAAAACAGCCTATAACAAACTACAAAAACACTATTCCTTGTGTTTTTATGTGCAGAACATGCAAAACTTTATGTAACTTTAGATTTTTATTTGATTTTAGGCTATTATCCTAAAGCAACAATTGTCCACCTTCAGCTGTCGGTGATTTAAGCACTAAATGCATCAGGGCATTGCATGCATAGGCCTATAGGCTTAGGTGTCCACTGTATGACATTCATATTTACAAAAAGATATAGACTATACAAAGGAAGAGAAGCTTAGGTCTAACCCCAGAGAGATAGAGATATGCTGGTGGCATGGTACTACACCAACATGCATATTTTTTATGTAATATGGCTACTGCGTCTGCTATACAGATATAGATGTACAGAAGGAGGCTAATTCATTATTTATCAATCAGAATCTTTTATATAAAGAAAATAATTATATTGTTAGATTATAGGAGTAACATTCTTCCTCACCTCAAGTTCAACTGTAGGAGTCAGTTGGAGCGCTGGTGTACACTGCCTTCATTTCATAGGCTTGCAGTGTAAGGACCGACGCTGGAGTAGAGAAGCAGGTACGGGGAGTAAATTTTTAAAACAGCCATCACTAACATAGAGAGGCTGCAGCCAACATACAGACTCAAATCTCTGACCACTTTAATAAATGGACTTAATAAAGGTATCACTAGTCACCTTAAATAATGACACTTTAATAATGTTTACATATTATAGTACTCATCTCATATGTATAGTTGAAGTCGGAAGTTTACATACACTTAGGTTGAAGTCATTAAAACTCGTTTTTCAACCACTCCACAAATTTATTGTTAACGAACTATAGTTTTGGCAAGTTGGTTAGGCCATCTACTTTGTGCATGTTGCAAGTAATTTTCCCAAAAATGGTTTAAAGACAGATTATTTCACTTATTTCACTGTATCACAATTCCAGTGGGTCAGAAGTTTACATACACTAAGTTGACTCTGCCTTTAAATAGCTTGGAAAATTCCAGAAGATTATGTCATGGCTTTAGAAGCTTCTGATAGGCTAATTGACATCATTTGAGTCAATTGGAGGTGTACCTGTGGATATATTTCAAGGCCTACCTTGAAACTCAGTGCCTCTACGCTAAGGTGTATGTAAACTTCCGACTTCAACTTGTATATATACATATTCTTATTCATCCCTTTACATTTGTGTGTGTAACTTTTGAACAAGGTATATTGCGCAATTACCAACAAAAGCAAGTGCCTACCATACTCAACAAATGACAGAAATAGGCTAATGTTATTTATTTTACAACATACCTACTTACAATAAAACCATAAACCACATACAGAGCACACAATTAAAAAGACAGATCAAATTTAATTTAGCCAATGAAAATTTCTCAACAGAATTGAACAAAACAGGTTTAGCATATTTAAAGAACTGGTTTCGATTAATAAATAGGCTTACAATAATAACATTGCTATACAATAATAATAATGACAAAACAAATGATTATAAATACATTTAAGTTCCAAAATTGCATCCTACCTCAATAGGGAGTTGAACAGTAGCCTGCAGTCTTCTAATTTTAGTCCACTACAATATTAAAATGTATATGAAATTCCCCTTGTAGGCTTTTCATTATTGGCATACTATTTTCCCTCAAACTTTTGTTTTTACTTGGCTCATCTCGCTCTAGCGATTCCTTGTGGTGAGTCAGGCTCCTGCAGGCTGATCTCCTTCATCAGTTGAATGGTGTTTCCTCTGACACGGATAAGCGGGCAAGTGTTAGAAGTGCGGTTTGGTGGGTCATGTTTCATACAGTCCACCAAATTCCCATGTACTGAATAAAACATTTAAATGTTTTCCATTGCATTTTTCAGCGCATTACTCCGGTATTGGCAAAGGCGCTCTAGCCAACAGTTTGCAGATACAGTGCAGGTATAGCCTACTACATGATGAGATTATTATGGACAAAAGTGAAAAATTATTTTTATTTGTCAAATGGCAGCCAAGCATCGATCACCATTTAACCAAAATAATAGTCAATATTTATTGAAAGAAGCATCAACCTCATCACTGTGCACTTTCATCACCCTGTGAAGTTCACATCATCCTGTGAATAACTAATTTCATCTGTAATAATAAACTGCATTCTTTCCCATGATGTGTTGACATTTTTATCAGACATGTACTTTACTCAAAAGGTTGGATGGAAACCCGATTTATGTCAAGCCATTTTGAGGATGCTGGAATTATATTTTAGATGAACGTGCACATACCTACAGAAAACATTTGAAGTAGCCTAGATTTAAACATTGTGACTGGTTATGTTTATGCCACATATAAAAGGAAATACATTTTAAAAGTTAAATGATAAATATTTAAGCTATATTGAAGCGTTAAGTTCTAGGTGCGCGAGGAATAGCCGCTCGGATTGGAGAGGAGGCAGAGCATGTGTTAAACTCTCCTGAATAAATGGGCCTGATTGCATAAAACAAACCCTTAAGTGTTCCCCTTAAGGGTTTATCATAAGGAATCATTGTACCTTACCTAAGGGAATTGTTTAAGCGTGTTGCATAGAGCCCCTCAAACATTTCCTTAGGTAAGGGCATAATTTAAGGGTTTGGAAGGCATGTATGGCAGAAAGAGTCTATGGTTACCATGGCAATAACCTGATTCACTGACTGAACCTCTTGTCAAAGAGATCACATTTATTTTTGAAGATGGCAAAATAGAACCTCTACATTCAAGACAGGAGAAACTTATTGATTCAGAAGATAATAAAACACATTTCTTTTAGTTACTTTTATCTTAACTTGTTTCGATTACTTTCTAGCACGTCAAGCTTACTTACAGAGTAGGTAGCTAGCTGGCCAGCTAGCTTTGTAGCCATGGATTGTGCATGGTGCACCTTCCATTGGTTACCTAAGTATCTAGCTAGCTAGTTGATGGATGTTTTCCTTTTGAAACCAAGACAAAAGAAAGCAACATTCTTCTCCACAAATGCTGTTTACATTGATATCCATACTGAATGAAGCACTTAGGAGCCTCATGGACACCCTTGAACTTTTCACTTAATTTAAGGGAGAAATTCACCTTAAAAATGTTTGTGCAACTTACTTAAAGTTAAGTAAACCTTAAGGGAAATGATGAGGAGAACATTAACTTAAGATGTTTTATGCAACCGAGCCCCGGGCCTGCTGGGAGCATATGTGGCCACATTATTATAGAGTGAATTGGGAGAATGATGATCTGCAACCATCATGCCTGCTCCTGCTCTCCCTCCCTGACGCCCACTCTCCTTCCCTGGCGCTCGAAGGCGCAAGGCTGCCCGGCATTGCACACTCCTGCCACCATCATTACGCACACCTGCTCCCCTCATCACGCGCATCAGCTATTCATTACACTCACCTGGACTCACTCACCTGTGTTTATTTCCTCCCCTATATCTGTCTGTTCCCGAGGTTCCCCACTTCTGCATTATTTGTTGTTTGTCATTGTGTGCCTTGTTCTGATGCTGTTCCTGTCCTGTTCCGTGTCCATTATTTATTAAATGTTCAACTCTGCGTACCTGCTTCTCATCTTCAGAGTCGGTCCTTACAGCAACAGGCAGCACATTCAGTATCTGAAGTAAAAATATAGCAAGACTGTGTCTTCACTGTTCATTCATGCGTAATGATGCACCTGGCCTCTCCGCTACCCATCAGCTATTCCTATTTGTTCTTGTCTATTCATATAAAATATTGATGCAGCTTTGATTGTTTTTACTGTATATGTGGTATGATTGCTAGTTAACCAATTGCAGATCTGGACAAACGATCCAACTACCACTATTTTCACAATGAATGGTGGATAAAGGGCTGGATAGACCGTTAAACTGGTAGACTATACTGACCTGTGGTAGAGTAAAATTTAGCACATGGAAAAGCACAGTGCATAAGGGAAGTACCAAAACACCTTGTTAAATTTAACCCATCCCCCAGTAAATTGCAATCCGTCTCTTAGAAGAAGAAAACAAGTTCCATCAAATGCATTTGGTGTGTCATCATAGTGGTCTCTGACTTGTGGTCAGACTCACTCAGGTGGAACAAACTCTCTTTTCAATGCCGTATTGAAGAAAACAGAAAGGTATCGTGATGTATTTTTCTCTCACAAACATCCTTTCTGAATTTAAAAGTTATCCAAAAAGTAATCATCTAGTTTTTCAAAACTATCTGTAATCTTATTACAACATTTTGTAACTGATTACAGTTGGTGTTTATTTGTAATCAGATTACTTTTTATTAGTATCCCCATAAGCTGTTGCAAAAGCAGCAGCTACTCTTCCTGGGGTCCACAAACTGATTGAACATGTAATCAGTTAATCCCCAACCCTGACTGTACTTTATATTTACTTACTTTGAACTTTATTTTTAGAGGAAATAAGTTCAGATTGTAAATTGAGTAGGGAAGAGCAACAAAGGTGTAATTACATCACAATGTGTGAATCCCAAATGGGACCCTATTCCCTATGTACTTTTGACCAGTCCGAATAGGTCTCTGGTCAAAAGTAGTGGACTATATAGGGAATAAGGTGCCATTTGTGACACAACCCAAGGCAATCCAGTTATGAGGTGAGCAAGAATTGATCCTCTCTCCTAACTCATGTCTGTTCAATTGCCAACTGTAAAAGCCACTTTTTAAGTCTCCTGGAACAGTGAGCGTGCTTGTTAGATTGAGGGATACAGTTTAAATTCCGCTCATCAATCCAACTTGATTCCACTGTTCAATCAATACTCTGCAAAGGGCAGTTTCCACAGAAATGCACTCCTCTGTTCAGGTAATCTTTTAATGTGCATTAAGCATCTCGAACGCAAAGCTTGTGGTCCTTTCAAGTTGGTTTAACCCTATCGATCCTGAGAGCACAGAAAAAATTGACTTTTCATTTTTCTGACTTTTTCTGACTTATTTCATTTATATGTATGTCCAGCCCTTATATTTATCCTCACAATGAAGGGTTTTGACATTTTCTTTTCAGGACAACCAGGGCTGCAAGTAGAACATAAAAGTTGCATTCATGAGTTTAAATGTCAATAAAAAAATAGGGTCCACCAAAGCAAAAAACCTGATAGAAATATATTTATATGAATGCTGTAAGTACAGAAATAGTTTGCTTACTGGGAAATTAATATCCAACTAGTCAGGGACAATTATGTCCTGGGATTTCCTATGATCTGTGTGTAGGTTAAACCATTTGGATTCTACAGACATTTTTGTAAAAAAGACTCTGCCCCAGGCCTTCGGAATCCGCCCTTGTCTCATAAACACTGCTCTAGCTCAGCCCTGTTAATCTCACATACTAATGGTTGGTATCTACAGAGACAGACAACCCAAAAGTCTGTAGCTCAAAACACAATGCTTAAAAGGGGTTAGAAATCCAAGACACACCAGCATTTTGACCAGTGGAGGCTGCTGTGGGGAGGACGGCTCATAATAATGGCTTTAAAAGAGCAAATTGAATGGAAATGCATTTGATACCATTCCACCTATTCCGCTCCAGCTATTACCACAAGCCCATTCTCCCCAATTAAAGTGCCACCAACCTCCTGTGGCATAGACTAGTACAGTCCCAGGCTTGTTTTACAACAGTGATTGACCTTACACAGGGAGAAATGTATCTATTGACTTCAGTTTTCACTTTAAGTGCGAATGACATGTGGCAGTTGCATTGCGGGAATCTGTTTCGTTCTCTGAAGCCAAAGTGACACTATGAATGGGGAGCTGTTGCACTTTCAAAGATTGTTCTTTACTTTAAAAATTGCTTCTGGATGGAAGCTTGCATGTCATGTCTGTACAAAACATAAAATCCTTCCTTTGTGCCTGAAAATGTCTACCCCTTCATTTTGAGTCAGATTCTTCAAAGCAAAGCAATCTCTTGGAGACTGTATTGCCAAGTGAGCCCCCCCCAAAAAAATCTATGAATTAGTTGATTTCATTTTAATTAACGTAATGTTCTATTCATTTTGTAATTCGTATAGATATGAATGCTCAGTACCAATTGAAATTGACAATTGTTGGTTCATATCTAGACAATGTCATCTTTAAATCGGGAAAGAGTAAGTACCAGCATGTTTGAAGTATTCATCTCCTAATTTTCAATACAGCATTAGTTTTTCTCTTCCCATCTAACTTTAAATATATACTTTCTTCCAAAAATCTGAAAGTCTAGTAATCAAAACAATCTCCAAAAGTGATCCTTCAACTCCAGCTTTGATCCTAGATATGCTGTATCAACAGCAGCAACGCATCAGTCAAGAGACAATATCTTCAACACTAATTGGCATGCACCACAAGTATTTAATTTAGGGTTCTTTTTTTATAAACCTTCGCCTCCCTCAATACCATTGCTTTTTAACTTTTTATTTCTTGTTGTAAGTCAATCGGTCACTTTTTCTTAATGAGTGTTTTTCCAGATCAAATGAGGCATACAGTAGTAACCGTTGTTCAACGGCACAGACAAACTAATAACGAATCACTCTGTGTGTGCATGTGCGTGCGTGTGCGTGTGTGTGTGTGTGTGTGTGTGTGTGTGTGTGTGTGTGTGTGTGTGTGTGTGTGTGTGTGTGTGTGTGTGTGTGTGTGTGTGTGTGTGTGTGTGTGTGTGTGTGCGTGTGTGTGTGTGTGTGTGTGCCCATGTGGCTAATAGGCTATTTCCACTAAATTAGTAAATATAGACTATGATGTCTGTAAAAAATAAAGCTGAATATACTGTCAGTTGAGAGGTTGCACTTAAGAAGTAATGACATGCACTGTTCAGACGGACTTCATCATTGCCCATGGCTAGGTTTGATTGACAGGGAGCAGAGTGCCAGTGAGTGCAGCTGTCCATATATGAATACCTTTATAGCAGGCAGCCCTTATAACGGAATCTCTATGTTAATCGCCATGCAATATTGAGAAAATGCCGCACTATAACAACTTTTAAATTGACATAAACACAACAACAATAACAACCTCTAAATAATTTTGGACAGTAAAGCACAAACCAGAGGAGGTTCTCTATAGTTTACATTCTTTGATCTAAATCCTGTGAGACTAAAACAGATGACATTTCCTTGGTGTATGTTCACATTTTTTTTTAGAACTTTATTGAATGCTTTTGTTATATTATGCATGGTCTGTCCAAATATAATTGCCACATACGTTTCCAGGAAGAGTCCACGAATTCATATGTAAATATCCCTGGTTTGTCTCAGTCTGTCTCTATACCTGTGTGCAAACGAACAAACAACAGTAAAGCAAATGGAAATGGAATATACTGCTTATTAGCGTGGAGATCAAAAGTGATCTTGTATCAGGCCAAAGCCCCATCTCTATCCCCAAGGGTTCTACTGGCACTGTCTGCACCTCAAAGCATATATAAACAGTATCAATCAAAAGTTTGGACACACCTCCATATTCAAGGGTTTTTCTTTATTTTTTAAAACTATTTTCTACATTGTAGAAAACTATGAAATAACACATGTGGAATCATGTAGTAACCAAAAAAAGTGTTAAAGACTCTTCAAAGCCACCCTTTGCCTTAATGACAGCTTTGCACACTTTGCACATCCCAAACCATCTCAAATGGGCTGAGGTCAGGTGACTGTGGAGGCCAGGTCATCTGATGCAGCACTCCATCACTCTCCTTCTTGGTAAAATAATCCATAGACAGCCAGGAGGTGTGTTTTGGGTCATTATCCTGTTGAAAAACAAATGATAGTCCCTCTAAGGGCAAACCAGAAGGGATGGCGTATCGCTACAGAATGCTGTGGTAGCTATGCTGGATAAGTGCGCCTTGAATTCTAAATAAATCACAGGCAGTGTCACCAGCAAAGCACTACCACAACTCCTCCTCCAAGCTTCACGGTGGGAACCACACATGTGGAGATCATTCGTTCACCTACTCTGCGTCTCACAAAGACACTGCCGGCTAGAACCAAATGTCTCAAATTTGGACAGATTTCCACCGGTCTAATGTCCATTGCTCGTGTTTCTTTGCCCAAGCAAGTCTCTTGCTATTGGTGTCCTTTGGTAGTGGTTTCTTTGCAGCAATTTGACCATGAAGGCCTAATTCACGCTGTCTCCTCTGAACAGTTGATGTTGAGATGTGTCTGTTACTTGAACTCTGTGAAGCATTTATTTGGCCTGCAATCTGAGGTGCAGTTAACTCTAATGAACTTATCCTCTGCAGCAGAGAAAACTCTGGGTCTTCCTTTCCTGCGGCGGTCTTCATGGGAGCCAGTTTCATCATAGCGCTTGATGGTTTTTGCAACTGCACTTAAAGAAACTTTTAAAGTTCTTTAAATTTTCCGGATTGACTGACCTTCTTGTCTTAAAGTAATGATGACTGTCGTTTCTCTTTGCCTATTTGAGCTGTTCTTGACATAATATGGACTTGGTCTTATACCAAATAGGGCTATCTTCTATATACCACCCTTACCTTGTTACCACACAACTGATTGTCTCAAAAACATTCAGAAGGTAGAAATTCTAAATAAACTTTTAACAGGGCTCACCTGTTAATTTAAATGCATTCCAGGTGACTACCTCATGAAGCTGGTTGAGAGTGTGCAAAGTGTTCATCAAGGCAAAGGGTGGCTACGTTGAAGAATCTCAAATAAAAATATATTTTGATTTGTTTAACACTTTTTTGGGTACTACATGATTCCATGTGTTGTTTCATAGTTTTGATGTTTTCACTATTATTTTACAATTTGGAAAATAGTAAAAATAAAGAAAAACCCTTGAATGAGTAGGTGTGTCCAAACCTTTGACTGGTACTGTATATACGCTAGGCCGGTCACAGAGAGGGAATCAGAATATCACAGTTGTATGTGTTTTAAAAAGGACGGATGCATACATGTGAATGTAAATGTATCATAGAATGTTACAGGTCATCTCATTCCCTGGATATTTCTTAATAACTTATAGGCACAGACAGTATGCTACAAGCTTATTGTACATGGTCCTTCTTCAGACAAGTTCCTCAATTTTTACAAATAACAGATCAGAATCACAATCATTAGTTTTGGCCACATCTCATCTGATTTCTTTCTTTCCAAACCCATTAGTATTCCACTCGTTGCTCATATTGTTTAGGGGACTTCCAACAATTCGCCCCTCAGTTCACTGCATTCTCTCTGGATCATTCCCTACTTTATAGCTCCATCAAAACAAAGCAGGCTGAATTCCTGATGCAATCATTGCACACACGTCATGCAGATTAATGTGGATAGTAGGATAGGATAGTTTACCTTTGCCTCCTGACATTGTTCTCATTCTCAATCCCCTGCAATCAAGCAGAAGTAATGAGGCAGCCTTCCTCTCTCAGCTCCCATGCTGAGTCCCTTCCATCACAAAGCCCTCTGACACCGAGGGTCAAATGAATTGTCATCAGTAAATTGTTTTCTTCGACAACATCCCATCCCTGATGACTGATATTAAGTAGGTTGTCAGGGCCGAGTATGATTAGAAATTATGCTTTCAGGATCACATTTGACACCATTTACATATACTGTACAAGTTAATTAAACTATTCAGACCTACAAGTTATTCATACTATTCACATGGCCTACAAGTTAGTTAAACCAAGCAACGCTGACTGTGATGTGTGATCTTGTGGTTGCCTTTTCCTTACGTTTTCCACTCTCCTTCAGGCTCTCCTTGTACTAACTTTCCATCAGTGTTTTATATGTAGAGGATGTGGGAGTAGTTCATTTCAGGTGTGTCAATAAACAATACAGGTTCATGAACCTCAAGCAGCTCATGATGGTAAAAAATGTATATTAAAACTTATGATTTGCAAAGTGAAGCAGAAGAAAATATATATTTTGAGCTCTGTATGCACTGTTCTCTAGACCTACAGGGTTGATGAATGGTGAGGCCAGATACTGAGATGCTGTTGATGCTGTTAACATTTCCCAGTGCAGTATACTCCCCACAGCCCCGTTCCACCATTAATACAGACAATTTCACTGATCATTAAGGCAACTTCTCTCTATGGGTCATCTACTGTGAGATGCAATGGAGAACTTCACAGTCCCCAATCCCCTCTCCCTGATAGCTACACAACATGGCTGCTAGTGAACAATAAGGAGAGCAATGATAAGGCACTGGTTTCCTGGACCCAGATTAAGCTTACTCCTGGACAATCTGGGTCTCTTTAACCAGCCATATAGGGAACTACTGTACAACGGCACTCTCAAGCAAGGTGGATGTCACAATATACAGCCTCACGTACCTATACCTCTGCCACCGCCATTTTCCCCATATCTCCTCTAGTCTATCCCATCTCACAATATGGATCCAGGTCTTGATGTTCACATAATATGGGATTTGTTTGTATAGAATATTTGTGGATACACCATCAGTCATCTACAGAGAGAGAATTGCTGAAAGAGGAATTGGTCTTACTGACAAGTGTCTCTTCTACTGTGCAATCAAACATAATTTACTGGCTATATGAAAAGAGCTAATCAGCAGTATGGACATATCCATCATATTATGAAGACTACAAATAATGAAAATATAGACAGTTGAAAAGTTATGAATGGTGTGACTTCCACCTTGTGGCCAACAAGTATAGCCCCCTCCCAAACTATCCAATACGAAGCCATGGTGATTTACCCTGATAAAATATAAGTCATTTTCTGTCCATTATATTTATATTTTGTTCTAGAGCAATTACACTGAGTCTGTTTCTCTTTCTGTGTAATAGAAGAAGTGGGATGGTGCTTTATCACTAGTCCATACTCATCCCCAACATTAGCTCAAATATAATGAGGGTTACACAGAGGACGAGCCACTCTGTAGAATGATAAAAGACTTAGGAGTGCGCTGGTGACACTGCATCGGTCATTAGTCTTCCTCAGTTTGCCCTTTTCAGACATTTCTAAATAAGTACCGCACTGTGAGTTTAGCAGACCTCCTAATCTGTTTAAGAGGGGCAAGGGAAGGCAGAGCTAAGAAGAAGTATCACAGCTGGTCTGATGTCAGGGAGGCAAGTAATAGGCTAAGAACCATCTTTACTAATCACTCACCTGACAACATGGCGGGGTCCTTCATGACTCGTCTCTCCCATGTCGCTCTTCCCCAGGTTGTTGCTGTAAGTAAATGAGAACGATGAGAACGACGCACATTGACTCTGTACCGGTACCTCCTGTATATAGCCTCGGTATTGTTATTTTAATGCTGCTCTTTAACTTTTTGTTACTTTTATTTCTTATTCTTTACTTTTCTATTTTTACTTGACACACATTTTTCTTAAAACTGCATTTTTGGTTGAGGGCATGTAAGTAAGCATTTCACTGTAAGGTCTACTACACCTGTTGTATGCATGTGACAAATACAATTTGATTTGATTTGAACGTGGGCATGGTTTACAGGTGAGATTGAGGTGAAATTTCCACGAGCCTCTGTTACGAGATCAGGCAGCCCTAGCAACCACCATTTCCCCTGATCCCTCCTCTTTCCTCACGTGTAACGTGACGTCACTAAATTCAAATGGCCCCAAATAAAACCAGACAAGCTTCTCAGGGTGCGAGCCAGCAGCTGGTAAGAGGAAGAAGAAATGCCATATCCCCAAATATTGGTAGAATAGAGAAGATATATGATGAAATGCTCTATGTTAACAATGTTTCCCGAAATGTGTGGCCTATAATTTAACAACATATCAAAAATTATTCCCAGTAGCTAGCAACCTAGCTAGCCTGTGATAGTCTACAGTCAGTTAGCTAGCTTCAAGATTGCTTGCTGAGCTGGTTAGTGAGGTAAATCAGAATGAAAATGAGTATTAGTTAATAAAAAAAAGTCCCTGATAAATGTAACAATGTCATAAGCATCAAAAGCTACCTAGCTATAGTCTATATCTAGTTAGTTAACTAGCTTGATAATCCATCTAAATTAAACTAAAAAGACAGTCTGGCCTGCAGTCTCAGAGGGGTAAAATCAAGCTGAGAGCCCTAATAATGCCCTGGATTCCCCTCAGAAAACCAGACTCATTCTGTAGACTCCTTAGGAGTGTCTTATTAAATACTTTCTGATTTATGACTAATGAAACAAGCAAATATAACAGTTTTAATCCGAAAAGCACCAACATATTTCAACTCCTAAAAGCACCGACAGGGGTAATGTTTTTACCTCAAATTGGAAATGATGGCAAAATTACACCTGTCAAACAGTAACACTTTTTCTTTCAATCTTAGTAAATGGTTTAAAATCCCCAAAATAAGCATATATTTTAAAATGTTCACACATTTATAGTCAAGTTATTTTGATCCATTTCATCCATAGCAACTTGTCATGAACATGTTTCTGTTATTCTTTCAAGCGATTGAGCTAATCTGACATACCGGTATGCCCTAATGGGTACTGATATGGGCGTTAAACTTAAAGTTTATCAGAAGTTTAAGTGCAAATCAATCCCAGAACAACAGCAAAGGACCTTGTGAGGATAAAGTACAGTAAAATAAGTCCTATATCGACATAGCCTGAAAGGCCGCTCACCAAGGAAGAAGCCACTGTTCCAAAACCGCCATAAAAAAGCCAGACTACGGTTTGCAACTGCACATGGGGACAAAGATCGTACTTTTTGGATAAATGTCCTCTGGTCTGATGTTGTGGGGTTGCTTTGCTGCAGGAGGGACTGGTGCACTTCACAAAATAGATGGCATCATGAGGAGGAAAATTACATGGATATATTGAAGCAACATCTCAAGACATCAGTCAGGAAGTTAAAGCTTGGTCGCAAATGGGTCTTCCAAATGGACAATGACCCCAAGCATACTTCCAAAGTTGTGGCAAAATGGCTTAAGGACAACAAGTCAAGGTATTGGAGTGGTCTTCACAAAGTCCTGACCTCAATCCTATAGTATATTTGTGGGCAGAACTGAAAAAGTGTGTGTGAGCAAGGAGGCCTACAAACCTGACTCAGTTACACCAGCTGTCAGGAGGAATGGGCCAAATTTCACCCAACTTATTATGGGAATGTTGTGGAAGGCTACCCAAAACGTTTGACCCAAGTTAAACAATTTAAAGGCAATGCTACCAAATTCTAATTGACTGTATGTAAACTTCTGATCCAATGGGAATATGATGAAAGAAATAAAAGCTGAAATAAATAATTCTCTACCATTCTGACATTTCACATTCTTACAATAAATTGATGATTCTAACTGACCTAAAAGGGAATTTTTACTAGGATTAAATGTCAAGATTTGTGAAAAACTGAGTTGAAATGGATTTGGCTAAGGTGTATGTAAACCTCTGACTTGAATTGTAGATGTTTATTTTATTGTCACCTACACCAGATTAGGTACAGTAAAATGTGTTTCTTTACAGGGTCAGTTCTTTAGTTTATTTGCGTACCTTCTACTGGGGACTTAGTTTCTGATCTTTTTTTTAAACTAAGCTTTGGATTGGGAAGTGTGAATAGCATTTCACTCCACCTGCTTGAGTGATGGGGGGGAACTAACTCTGCTTGACAAAGTCCTAAAATTTCAGAAGGATAAAAACAAGGGTATCGAAATATACTTTTTACCTCTCGGAGTCAAAATTGTCCTCCTTTTGGTGCTTTTAGGGTTAATAGAAATGCTTAACAGCTTAAATATGTGTCCCCATTCATTGCTATGCACTTTTTGCATCTAAAGTAAGATCTCAATGTACTGTGAATGACCTGTAGAGGATACTGTATGGCATGTTTGCTTCCCTACCATTACAGTACTTTACACTATAATTCTGAAGGAAATATGAGATGTATCATGTACTGAGACTAGTAGGCATTTCAAAATATACATTCAACACATATCAACAAAGACAACATTGTCTAAATCTAACAGGTTGAATCCAATATTTCATGATTGACCATTTTACGTTGCGATTGAAGACCACCAACTTTACAAAGAAAAAAGCATTTATTTGGCAACATATTTTGAAGTATTTTTTGTTCAGAAAAGGTGAAAACCTAGCAATAATAGACTAACTTTAAAAGAAAAGAGTAGGCCACACATTGTTATTAAAGAGCAGAATGATTAGGACAGTGGTTGTTGGAAATATTACTTTACTGTTGTAGGGCAGAACAGAGTGACTGATCCAACAATAACAGCAAACGAGCTGTGTCCCTCACCAGAGTAGCATTCATTAGGGCACAATACATTATTTTATGTCGAAAAAAAAAATCAATTTCCTATTGGTCAAGTCCAGGTAGTCCCTTCATGTGCCTGTCCATTTTGTTCAATTTGATGCCTTATGAACATGACCAAAGTTCGTTCACACAGACACAAATGAACCAGAAGTATCAACTGTTGTCTGATGCACATACATACCTACATACATACACTCAGTTAATATACAAACATGATTTATATAGAGGGGTGAATTGGTAGTGAGTTGGTAGCCTATATCAGTGAGCTGGTAGCCTATATCATGATATCCTTAATGGTGTTGGCACAAACTGCTTTAGCATTCTTCAGCATGGGAACTTTGAAGAGTTCTTATTTTTTAAGGTATTGGCAACAATGTAGTGCACTTTCTACAAAAGCATTAGAATAAAATCCATAATAAGTACAAATATTAATAACCCAAAGCTGATGTTGACTGGCTGATAGTTAATGGCAACACAGAGTGTACTTAAATCTCACTCTCCTCTTATGGTGCCAACTGACCCATATTGCAGACTAATAGATGTGGCAAAGTTCCATTTCAGTTCCTGTATTTACCAGGAAGTACCCAATAAGTGCCAGCAGGTGGCTCCAAAGACACTGCATGCTAACTGTCACGGGAGTTCTGGTTAGTAAACTTACAACTTCACACCTCAACATCCATCATTCTTAGACTAGGTTCAGGAGTTTTTCCTGACAATGTAAACTGACCCGAAGAAACTCCTGGCCCCCACATGTGCTTTGAATCCTTAGGCAATGAGCCTTCTTGATTGACAATTGCTTTATCCTATTGTAAAGGAAACAATGACAAGTTCAGTCTTAGTCACCAACTCTTACTAACTAGGAAATCTTTTTTTTTTCATTAAGAAACACAGATTAGTGGTGATGTCCATGACCACATAGACATCAGTGAAAAGCATTGAAATGAGTTTCGCTACATTTCTGTGCTTGACTGAAACAATCCCCATTCACAGATCCATTCCCATTCTAGACAAAAATGTCCCAAGGCCCATTCTTGATGAAAATAAATGGTATAAGTTGATCATAAAGGACAGATCTATTGAGATAGACAGAACAAGATCAAAGCAGACTGAAGTTAGTGTTGGAGGCAGTTTGGTCATTAGGTTGTTATCAGGGGAGTGGTCAGGCATTGCAGATCAAGTCACAGAGTAGCAGAACAATGGCCACCTTCCATTAAAAACAATAAACAGTCAGGCTATCTAACCTTAAGTTTTAGTTGCAAAAACAGTGGTTGAGAACGTGGTAAACACCTGGGTTGGGGCCAATTCCATTTCACTTCTAGAAGTAAACTGAAATTCCAATTTCCCTTATTGAAAAGCAATGAGCAAAATTGATACTGGAATTTTAGTTTACTTACGGAATTGACAGAGTTGAAATGGAACTAACCCCATACCTGCTAAACAAACCTACTATGGCCAGATTAAAAACAAATCTAAAACTTTTGACTCAATGTGAGGATGGACGTTCTGATGTGATTCGGAGCTGGTTGGTTCCTCAGAGTAACAATAGATTGTGGTGTTTTGTGTTGTAAAGGTCTATGTTGGGTTCAGAGTAAACAGCATCGCTCTTTGAAACTCTTCTTGTTCTTATTCTTGTTCTTTCCCTTGCCGTTTTTGTCCTTGTTTTCCGACATCTTCTTGCCTCGCACCTCTCGCATTAGGTCAAAGAATACCTTGAGAATTTAAAATAAACAATGTTGCTAGTCACATTTACTTGAACAGACAATTATCAGTCATGGTCCACCACTATTTCTGTATCACTTGATCAACTTGAAAATGGCATATAGAACATAATTGTCTGCAGTAATTACACACACACAGTGACAGTACCTTGTCAACGTTGGCTCGTGTCTTAGCTGATGTCTCTACATACTGCACCCCCCACTCCTCTGCCTTGGCTCGGGCCTCGTCTACAGAGACCTGTCTGCGGTCCTCCAAGTCAGACTTGTTCCCCACAACCAACAGAGGAATCTTATCCTCCTCTGCCTTCACCCGCAGTATCTGCTCCCTGAAACACACACATTACAAGCATTACAAATACTTTATCTGGATCCAGAGACAAGCATTGAGGTCAGGTGCAAAGGACAAACATAGGGAAAAGGGAATAGAGGTGTATGGTCTTACAATCAAGAAGTCATGGAAATGATTTCCTAGGTCTATATTGCAGGCAAACACACACACACACACTCACGCAAATCATAGTTTCCGAGTATTCTGTCACTACTGTCATAGTGAGTGTTCAGTCTGAATCACATTAGGCTGCCGTCAATGCCATGCTAGGATACATGAGGAGTTAGTCATGGTACCAACCTGAACTCTGCAGTAGCTGTGAAGGACTCGTGTTCTGTGATGGAGAAGACTAGCAGGAAGCCCTCTCCACTCCTGAAGTAGTTGTCTCTGATGGCAGCATAGTCCTCCTGTCCAGCCGTATCCAGAATGTCGATCTGGACCTCCTCTCCATCTAGCACCACCTTCTTCCTGTAGCTGTCTGCCTTGGTGGGCTCATAGTCCTCCACAAACTAGGAGGAACCACAGAACCGTCAGAACGATTCATCAGTCACGACAGTACATCACAGAGTGTAATGTGGAAATAGGCTGAGAGGCATCGTCAAGAATATTAGGTATAAACAAAGCTTCTACACAATACAGCTTTGAAACATTAACATATGACAAAAAGTAACAAGTATTAGTGATGGGGGGAAAGTCGATATAGTTAAATATCGGGATATTATTTTTGACAATATATCGTATAGTTTTGACTATCATTTTTTGCGCTAGTTGGCTGTACCTGCACCAAAATTCAATTTTTTTTCCCTTCATAGCTTGTTCTCCATATTATTTTTAAATATGGAGCCAATTTGTTTTCAGCACTTATTTCCATGGCTGATCAAAACGAATGTTCTTATGGCTCTCTCTTGTCCCTCTGCAGCAGATATATGGTAAGCAATATGTTAAGAACATTGAATCACAATAAAATCATATCGGCACCTAAGTATCATGATAATATCCTATTGTGAGGACCCTGGCAATTCCCAGCCCTAACAAGTATGTGTGTCGTGCTCTCACCTCGTCGTACATGAACTGCAGTGTGAGGGCGGACTTGCCCACGCCACCACTCCCCACCATAATGACCTTGTGCAAGGCCAGAGAACTCTGGGTCTTACTCTTACTGGCAGCCATCTCTGGTCTCTGTCACACACGTCACTATGTCCAAACACTCACTGACACCACCTGTAGAGACAGAAAGTACAACAGTCAGTCAGTGAACACACACAAACAATACAGATAATACACACAGCAACAGTCCTTTGAGCTGTTCTTGTTTATTGATGTTCTGTATTATGTGTAACGCTCGTCGTGGGTGTAAGAAGAGGAGGACCAATGCGCAGCGTGGTAAGTGTCCATATGGTTTTAATAAGAATACTGAACAAAAACAATAAAACGACAAAACGAACAGTCCTGAACGGTGAAGCAAAACACAGAACAGAAAATAATCACCCACAAAACACAGGTGGGAAAAGGCTACCTAGGTATGATTCTCAATCAGAGACAACGAACGACACCTGCCTCTGATTGAGAACCATACCAGGCCAAACACAAAACCACAACATAGAACATAGACATAGAAAAAAGAGCATAGACTACCCACCCAACTCACGCCCTGATCATACTAAAACAAAGACATAACAAAAGAACTAAGGTCAGAACGTGACATTATGTCATTCTGTATTATGTTTCATGTTTTGTGTGGACCCCAGGAAGAGTAGCTGCTGCTTTTGCAACAGCTAATGGGGATCCTAATAAAATACCAAATACACACAGTACACACACACATTGCCCAGTCAATCACAGAGCCTACTAAAACTGATGGTCAACCTGTTTGATGAAAAGCACTCACAAGACCTTACACATAGTTGAACCAAGCTTGTGAAACCAAACTAGCCTACGTTGCAGCCAGTCCCAAACCTCATCCCCACACTGCCAAATAGGCTGGTCATGAATCTCACTGCAGACTTTAATAGCTGGCTTAGTGGGGTTCACCATCTAAAGGGCAATACCACCGATCAAACGCATGCCTACTGTAGGGTGGGATTTTGAACCATGATAAATACCTATTTTAAGGACAGCCTAACTCATAGAAAACCTAAAAGTTAGAGCAGTAAGACACCTTCAGGCTACACCTACAAATGCTTTCAGGTGAATTTTAGTGACGAAGGACATTATGTCAAACTAGTTCAGTGGGTGAAATTATAATATGCTCTGGGCAACTTGATAGCCTTTGATAAAGCAGTTTAATAACATATCGTCTGCAATATATTTTAACAATCATGGCCTTTGAGCTTCAGTGAGAACAGGTTTAGAACTTCTTAGAGCAGTGTTTGAACTGTGAGTTATCGACAGAAAGAGTCATGGAAATAACAGATTATTATTTTTAGGAAACTATCCTACACACATTGACCACACACACAAGTGAAGTCATCTCCAAATATTTTAACAACTCCCCTCATACAGTCGCTGTAATGATGATTCATTGGAGCTGTAAAATTAATTGTATTCTGTAACATCCTGTGACCTCTCCCTTCACACTGTTGTGAAAGCTTTGTCAAGGATGGGACCAAGCCCTGTCCTTCCTGTTTCTGTGTAGCATAGTAGCCTACTGACACACATCTCTCTCTCCACTCTACCCTTCCCTCCAGGCATGGCCACGGCCAAGCTTAGCTGGTTACCATGACAACCTCCACCCCACACCTGTACAGGTAAATTCTCATGGACTGATGCACATAAGATAAATTATAGTAGGGCAATTCCATGGTAACGGAATTACGCTGAGACTCAGATTTTCCACTTTAAAATGTATACCAAACAAAAACAATTGATTTCAAAGATATTTTAAGCGAACAAAAATATATTCCATTACTGTGGAATTGCCAGTGGCATCTGTCGACGGATTGTGGGACGTGACAACTAAAGACGAACGTTCTTCCAACATGCTGATTTTTCATCACTGATCATATTAGGGAGGGGACATTTAGCCCATAGACTTGCCCGAAACTTGCTGAAAGTTTCTGTTTAGAGGGGTGGAGACTTTGCTGGTCTCCGGTTCTCATCCTGCCTCAGGGGATTTCTGTCTTCGGAAACCCAGAGCTTTCCCAGCTTCCTGGGAAAGTCTTCTTGTCTGATCCTCCATACCAGACAACCTGTCAGCTCGACATAAACACACTCAAAAAGTGTTTCAGTGAGTGTGCACATTACTGTTTGACTGTCAAGTCAAATAAACGGCATCCGGGATAGAGAATGTATAATCTTGATGGTGAATTTAAAGCAAAAACAACATTTTTTATTACCATAGAGCAGTGGTTCCCAAACTTTTTATAGTCCCGTACCCCTTCAAACATTCAACCTCCAGCTGCATACCCCATCTAGCACCAGGGTCAGTACACTCTCAAAAGTTGTTTTTTTGCCATCATTGCAAGCCTGCCACACACATACACTATACGATACATTTATTAAACATAAGAATGAGTGTGAGTTTTGTCACAACCCGGCTCGTGGGAAGTGACAGAGCTCTTATAGGACCAGGGCACACATTATAATAACCAATCATTTTTCTCTTTACACCTTACAGATAAAACTTTATCTGTTCATCAAATATTGTGAATAACTCACCACAGGTTCATGAGAAGGGTGTGCTTGAAAGGATGCACATAACTCTGCAATGTTGGGTTGTATTGGAGAGAGTCTTAGTCTTAAATAATTTCCCACACACAATCCGTGCCTGTATTTAGTTTTCATGCTAGCGAGGGCCGAGAATCCACTCTCACATAGGTAAATGGTTGCAAAGGGCATCAGTGTCTTAACAGCACGATTTGCCAAGGCAGGATACTCTGGAGAGCAGCCCAATCCCGAAATCTGGCAGTGGCTTCTGATTGAATAACATTTTCACAGAACCGCTTGTTGCAATTTCGATGAGGCTCTCTTGTTCAGATATCGGTAAGTGGACTGAAGGCAGGGCATGAAAGGGATAACGAATCCAGTTGTTTGTGTCACACGTTTCAGGAAAGTACCTGCGTAATTGCGCACCCAACTCACTCAGGTGCTTCACTATATCACATTTGACATTGTCCATAAGCTTGAGTTAATTTACACACAAAAAAAATTATCCAATGATGGAAAGACCTGTGTGTTGTCCTTGTTAATACAGACAGAGAAGAGCTCCAACTTCTTAATCATAGCCTCAATTTTGTCCCGCACATTAAATATAGTTGTGGAGAGTCCCAGTAATACTATATTCAGATAATTCAGGCAAGAAAAAACATCACCGAGATAGCCAGTCGTGTGAGAAACTAGTCATCATGCAAGCGATCAGACAAGTGAAAATTATGGTCAGTAAAGAAAACTTTAAGCTCGTCTCTCAATTTAAAAAAAAAATGTGTCAATACTTTGCCCCTTGATAACCAGTGCACTTCTGTAAGTTGTAAATGACCGCTGCCCATATCATTGCATAGTGTAGAAAATACACAAAAGTTCAGGGGCCTTGCTTTAACAAAGTCAACCATTTTCACTGTAGTGTCCAAAATGTCTTTCAAGCTGTCAGGCATTCCTTTGGCAGCAAGAGCCTCTCGGTGGATGCTACAGTGTACCCAAGTGGTGTCGGGAGCAACTGCTTGCACACGCGTTACCACTCCCCTATGTCTCCCTGTCATGGCTTTTGTGCCATCAGTACAGATACCAACACATATTGACCACCAAAGTCCATTTGATGTCACAACGCTGTCCAGTACTAAAAATATACTTTCCTGCTGTCCTGGTTTCCAGTGGTTTGTAGAATATGATGTCTTCCTTAATTGACCCACCATAAACATAATGGACATATACTAGGAGCTGGGCCAGGCTCACCACGTCTGTATGCGAAGCAGTTTTGTTTCAAAACATCTCCTGCCATGTCACTAATGCATCGTGAAACAGTGTTGTTTGATGAAGGCATTGTCTGTATAGTTTTTTTGGCATTTCCCCCCGGCATTGTCCCAGCCATATCTGCGGCAGCAGGAAGAATTAGGTCCTCCACAATAGTATGGGGCTTGCCTGTCCTAGCCACTCAGTAGCGCACCATATAAAACTCTTCTAGCCCCTTCTTATTAATGGTGTCTGTTGCTTTTATACATATCTTACTACTCGAAAGTCGTCTTAATTCTCGCTCAAAAAACTCCTGTGGCTTATTTTTCAAATTGGCATTTTTTGTTTCTAAATGTCTGCGCAAGAGTGAAGGTTTCATCAAGTTGTGAGATAGTACTTTTCCACATATAACACACTGTGGCTGAGGAAAGGCACTGCTCTCAATATAGGTGAACCCCAAATCAATGTAGTTCTCATCATATTTGCGCCTCTTCGATGGTCCAATGCCCATGTCTGTTGTTTGGTGTTTTCCCAGGTAAGGGGGCAGTAGCTCTTCGGCTGCATCAGAATCACAACTGTCAGTGTCCACGCTAGCTGGGCTAACAACAAATGTAGAATTACTGATGCTAGCATTGGATGTGCTCGAGGAAGCAGAACAACTTGTGTCGTCGACAGGTGCAGGTGTAGTACTGCTGGTAGTAGCAGTACTATCAGTAGAGCTGGTATGTGTCTCTCTGGACGCGGGCCTTCCTTTTTTTAACCATTTATCTATTTTTGAGCAAACGGAATGAGCAGCAGCTACGTTTGGTTACATACGGACCGTTAGTGGAATTCCAGCGAGAGTAACGGTTAATGTGATTGGATGTTAATTATTTGACTAGGTTACCTGTATTTGACATTGTGTTGTTATTTCGCTGAACACTAGATGGTTTCATTTGATTTTATTTGGCGTACCCCTGACGGCATTGCCCCAGTTTGGGAATACCTGCTGTGGAGTATATCGATTAACAAACCTGGACACTCAACTGTTTTTCCTGCACAATTGCCCACAGCTAAGCTATGATATGTCTATAGCAGAAAACAAATAGCTTCATGAAGGTAAAACCACTAACTGGGGGGGTGAAGGGAGGAGTGGCCTTATGGGATGCCAGGTCACCCTGGATCTTCCTGTCAAGGAAAAAATAGGTCTGCCCATGTAACATCCTGTCTTTGTTTCTAGAGGCCGACAGAGGCAGACCTGAGTGGACAGGAAGGACACACCGGGTGGCTGCAGGCTGAACCTGCTAAGTGACAAGCTCAGCATTTTAAAACAGGAGGTACAGTAAATGTGTTAATTCCATCCAACACACAATGAGACTGAGCAAGAAAAGCAGAACCGCTACACTACCACTCAGCCTAGTTTATCACTCATTCACTTTCAGGTAGGTCTCAATTTAAAATGTTGTACCAATCCAATGCTACTGCCTAATATACACTACATTATAGTACTATTACAGTTTCATTATGGATAACGTCATTGTCATTGTAGGCTCATTGAAGAAGAAAAACGAACATGACTTGTGAATGAGAGGCCCATCGAGAATGAGTCATGGGATCCTCCAACTTCAGTGCCAGTCAATGAAGTCTACGCTAAGGTTAAATGTGGCCTTGAGTGCCCGTCCCCAGCAGAAAACACTGCAAACTACCTGACCTATATATACAGCATAGTACAGTAGAGAGTTGTAAGGCTATACAAGGCCTATCTGCATGATCGGTCTGTGTCTGACAGCTAGGAGCTGCTGAAATATAAATGACTAGAGCATACAACCAGGCTGCAGGAATTCATTAGGATTCCCCAGACGATACACTGAGTCAATATAGCAGGCAGAAGGAAGCCTATGTTCTCCAAACAGACGATACAGTGAGTCCATACAGCACAGCCAGGCATAGGGCCAGGCATCCAATGTTCTCTACTGTCTTCCACCCTTCCACATCCCATACAACAGACAGCTCAGTGAGTCCATATAGCGGCAGAGAAGAGCCCACTAGGCAGTCCCATGTTCTCTTCACTGTCTTGGCATCTTCTGACATGGAATAGCCCACAACACAGTGCGACACTGGGAAATTCCTGGCAAAGGCTTTAGCCTCCCACAGCCTATCCAGTAGGCCTATTTATTGCAGTGTAATGTGTAATATGCAGTGTAGGATAGAACCAGGCTTCAGTCAGGTGTCCTCTGCATGTGTACTACTCTGTCCACTACAAATACTTATCTGTAGATCAGTGCATTGTTGGATGAGAAGTGCTTGATCAGGGTGACCTCAAACCCTCTCCACTGCAGAGGCAACAAGGGGGAAGGGAGGGCTGGGGTCAATCAAGGCACATGTCAGGACAGGAGCTCAGCCCGGGACACTGGGTGGAGGAGGGGCAGGAGGAAGGGACGAGGAGCAGAACAGGTGATTGCTGCTAGAAACATGCCAGTCAGGATAAAGTCAGGATAAGTCAGGATGCCAGTCAGGATGCCAAAGTCAGGATGCCAGTCAGGATAAAGTCAGGATGCCAGTCAGGATAAAGTCAGGTGACAGGCAACATGGTGTACAGGTAACTACAATTAAACAGCAGTCAACCTAACAGAACATTGACTGAAATGATGGGTTTCAGAAGCCAGAGTCAGGTCCATATTATTGTGATACAGAACATATCCTGCCATTTACACTGACTCATCAACAACACACTGACTAAAATAGAAGTATAGTACTGGAAAACAATATAATTTAATTTAATTAATTCAGATAATGTAACTTCATCAACAACAGATCAGTTATTCATTCAGTTAGTCATGCTACAACATCTTCAACACATCTTAGTCAGTCCTTCCTTCCTTCCTTCCTTAATCATAAAAGTAAGTTGAAGCTATAAAACGTGATGAGTTTCAAAACATGAGCCATGATGCAACCACTATGTTAGCATACTCTGGTAAAGTGTTTAAAATGCAGTTGTCTGGTAGGACTCTTCCTGCCTTCACCTTAAAGGCCAGTTGGGGACTTTCTGAAAAATGTGATGGGGAAAACATGGGGATCGATGGCCCAGAAAACATCCCCCAGCCAGGCCTCCCTTCCCTTTTCTAAAACCCTGGCTCTCACCCCAAGCTACAGTATATGCACTTCCTCTGGGCGAACTCACATCTCACTTCCCTCCAAAACAGTACCAGGACTAGCCAGTTCCTCATCACCTGTTCGGTACATCATGCACTAGGGGCACAGAACCTTCTCACCTGTTCAGCACATCACGCACTAGGGGCACAGAACCGATTTCCTATTTCCACAAAGTGAATGGTACGAGCAGCAAGTTCCCTTCTGGTCTTTCTCTAGAATAAGTATGGTAGATAGCTTATGGATTATTGTTGCATTGATTGTGGCCAGAGTGGACTCTACAGTTAAAGTCACGAGGCAGGTGTTTAGGGGAAGGGGATTTCATCTGTAACCTAAGCAGCACCCTGCATAGAGGGACAGGGAGTTCAGGGGAATACTCACAGACTCTGGGAATGTCCCAATGACATACTTTCTCCCAAAGTGTAAACTTCTTCACTTCCCTTCACTGATTTAAAAGGAATTGACTAGTATAAGAAATATGGTTAAACGTCCATGCCTCGACCAGGAAGTAGTGAACGGGTGCACACTTCAGGAGAAAGGAAATATTATTGAGACCCACCCCTTGTTTATCATCAGAGGGCTTATGAATAATTGAGACGGAGAGAGGGATTTATTTATACTTTAATTGCATTTTTGTTCAATGTTTACTTTCTTTAAAGATCATATTTGAAACAGTATTTAAGGTCCATTCAGTTAAAATAAAGATTCTGGGGCTAATTTGTGAGGTAAAGCAGCTCCCCAATCTGAGCTGCCCGACACCCCACAATGCATACTAACCATCCCCAGCAGAGGAACACACAGAGGACTCTTTGACTAATTTGGGCAGCAGGGTGCTAAACTGGGTCTCTGTTTCAAGCCTGATCCAACCACCCTAGTCGCTTAGTAGTACATTCACTCTTCTGAATTCTTAACACCCCTAATTCACTACATTCATAAATGCACTTGTGGGGGGCATTCCCTAGTATTTAAATAGGGAGAATATATCATATATAAGGGCTGATCTAACACACTTAGATCAGTGTTTATAGGTCTAATAAACAGATTACTGTTTATAGGTCTTATAGGAGCATATAGCTATACACAATGTTCTTGAATATGTAGAGAAAAAACACCATATGTAATTTTGTGATGACATCAGAGAGGAGTAGTCTTTCAGTTGGGGTTCAGTACCAGAGGACTGTTTTTTTAGTCTATCTGGGGATGATTAGGAGGGGGGGGTTGACTTATAAAGGGGATACAGGGAACCTCCCAGATACTCCCCACCCTCCAATCCCATACTGCTACCACACACTCATACAACTCCTAAGCACTCAATCAGCTTTTCTATTTATTTCCTTTCATTTGAGACTCGGGTATATTTCTTGATCTGTAGTACTAATTTACAGCTCACTCTCCATTTTTTCCAAAAAAGAAACTGCATCCTCCTCTCCTAGTTGTCTTGTCCCCATCTCTTAGCTCTATCGGCTAACATTTGTAAGATGTAGGTCTACTCATCCTCTGAACATTTTCAAGGGAAACAAAGCAGCCCCCCCCCCCCCCACACACACACACACACACAGTGGCCCCTAGGCTCCAGTCAATGGGTTACCATGGAGACAGGGCATGTCCCAGTTCATCTCAAATCCCTCTCAGGGATCAGGGGTGCCTGGCTGCCTAGAGTGAAGGACGCAAGGGGGTCTTTGGGATATCCAAAGAGGAGCTTGGAGCTCAACATGGTGGTAGCATAACCAGGAAAAAGATGCTAATAGATGTTATCTGCTATGCTATATAAACTAATTTGTCAAAATCCAAAAAAATTCACAAATCTTCATTGTAAAGGGTTTAAACACTGTTTCCCATGCTTGTTCAATGAACCATAAACAATTAATGAACATGCACCTGTGGAACAGTCATTAAGACACTAACAGCTTACAGACGGTAGGCAATTAAGGTCACAGTTATGAAAACTTAGGACACTAAAGAGGCCCTTCTACTGACTCTGACAAACACCAAACGAAAGATGCCTAAGGATGTTCCTGCTCATCTGCGTGAACGTGCCTTAGGCATGCTGCAAGGAGGCATGAGGACTGCAGATGTGGCCAGGGCAATTAATTGCAATGTCCGTACTGTGAGAAGCCTAAAACAGCGCTACAGAGAGACAGGACGGACAGCTGATCGTCCTCGCAGTGACACACCACGTGTTACAACACCTGCACAGGATCGGTACATCCGAACATGACACCGGCGGGACGGCAACAACAACTGCCCGAGTTACACAAGGAACGTACAATCCCTCCATCAGTGCTCAGACTGTCCGCAATAGGCTGAGAGAGGCTGGACTGAGGGCTTGTAGGCCTGTTGTAAGGCAGGTCCTCACCAGACATCACTGGCAACCATGTCGCCTATGGGCACAAACCCACTGTCTCTGGACCAGTCAGGATTGGCAAAAAAGTGCTCTTCACTGACGAGTCGCGGTTTTGTCTCACCAGGGGTGATGGTCGGATTCGCGTTTATCGTTGAAGGAATGAGCATTACACCAAGGCGTGTACTCTGGAGCGGGACCAATTTGGAGGTGGAGGGTCCGTCATGGTCTGGGGCGGTGTGTCACAGCATCATCAGACTGCGCTTGTTGTCATTGCAGGCAATCTCAACACTGTGCGTTACAGGGAAGACATCCTCCTCCCTCATGTGGTACCCTTCCTGCAGGCTCATCCTGACATGACTCTCCAGCATGACAATGCCACCAGCCATACTGCTCGTTCTGTGCGTGATTTCCTGCAAGACAGGAATGTCAGTGTTCTGCCATGGCCAGCGAAGAGCCCAGATCTCAATCCCATTGAGCACGTCTGGGCCCTGTTGGATCGGAGGGTGAGGGCTAGGGCCATTCCCTCCAGAAATGTCCGGGAACTTGCAGGTGCCTTGATGGAAAAGTGAGGTAACATCTCACAGCAAGAACTGACAAATCTGGTGGAGTTCATGAGGAGAAGATGCACTGCAGTACTTAATGCAGCTAGTGGCCACACTAGATACTGACTGTTCATTTTAATTTTGACTCCCCTTTGTTCAGGGACACATTATTCAATTTCTGTTAGTCACATGTCTGTGGAACCTGTTCAGTTTATGTCTCAGTTGGTGAATCTTCTAATGTTCATACAAATATTTACACATGTTAAATTTGCTAAAAATAAATGCAGTTGACAGTGAGAGGAGAATTTCTATTTTTGCTGAGTTTACTGTGCTAGATGCTACGGTATGATAGATGCTATACTACGGTAGATTATATGCTGTGCTAAATTATAATGCTAACAGATGCTTTTATGTGGTGGCCTGGAATCAAACGACAGCAATCAGAGTGATGGCGACGCTCATATCTATCCAACACATCCCACTCACAACCTTCTGACTCAGATGCTATGTGGCCATAGTGGCCTGGAATCAAAACCTGCTAGTCAGAGCAATTGTGATGGCGATAAACATATCAGCCCATCATCCAACTACTGACACGGTCGGGGCCTTCTATGCACTGAACAGACCCCAGACCACTGGCTCTCTGTCTATCTCCCACTACAGCCATATCACGCACTGCTAGTGCAGATAGTACAGCTCTTGCAACATAACCCAACATAACCCACAGTTCCATTACCAGTACCCATAGAGATTACCAGCACTCGACATGAGTGGGAGAATGCCACACATCTGCAGTGGCATGAACTGTAATCAGCCTGAGAGGCCCTTGAGCAGCGTCCCCCAGTACAGGCAGGCACAGTCAGAGACACTGACACACACAGCCTGAGCTAGTCAAATTAGATGTAGGCCTACAACCTCAATAGAGCACAGGCAGGCACAGAGAGGCACTAGCATACACAGTGGGCACAGAGAGAGACAGCATAACATACCTAGCCACATGAATGTGATTATTAAGACTTACCTCAACAGAGCACACAGTCAGGGACAGACTGACGGCAGTGTTAGGCCTAGGCTATGAGACCGTGGGACATTGTTGTTCATTGAAAAATTAGAGTAGAATGTTATAGGCCTGTGGTAGAGCCTCATCAAGCCTTGTTTCCTAAAAACAGAACACGGCCTTATGTAATATGTACTACAGTAGAGTATGTAGTCATTTTGTAGTCATTTTGCTTAGTGTTATTGGTTTAAAAAAGTTCAAACTTAAACACATAGAATCCATACATTGGATTGCATACCATTTAGGTATGGAGAAAACGTCTGATTCTAATCAAACCCATGTTACTATGGTAGTGAGCTTATGCATTAGGCTTAACTTAATGTGTTAGGAGCACAATCTCAGAGGGACCAGACACCTCCCAGGTCTTGCTGGGACATGCAGTGAGAAAACAAGCATTTCATAAAGACATCCTCGGCTTCAGTCAAAAAGAGACACATGGAAGCAAGAAGAGAAAGCGAGAGTGAGAAAACATGCATTTCGTAAGGACATCCCCAGCTTCAGTCAGAGAGAGCGAGAGAAAGATGTGGAAGGAATGAGAGAACAAAGGGAGAAGGGGAAAGAAGGCCAGATGGATACAAAAACCACAAACTAGCTGGCAGATACATATGTTAAGCAGGGCCAAAAAGAGAAGTTATGAGAACCCTTTTCCACATGTAGGCCTACTTTTCCCTTGTCAAAGTCAACAGACTATGAGTGGGTCTGGGCTCTGGGTGAAGTTGAGCAGAGCTGGAGGAGCTTACTCGGTGACAAGCAGGGCTGGGTTGTGGCGAGAGGAGAGCTTCCCTCAGTCCAGCCTCCCTAGAGAGTCCCTGCTTGTGGACATGTTTATGTTTATGGTCCAGGGAGGGTGAAGGGCTGGTGCCCACTACCACCCAGACCTGGCTTCAAATACTCTGTAAATAATGTAAACTCTGAAATATGTCAAATACATTGAGTGTTTGCTTTCGTCTACCTGGAATATTAGGCAGGTGAGGCTTGCAACTTTTGGGACTTTCCCATTGGCTACATTACAACAGGAGAGGACCAGGCACCTCCCAGGACTTGCTGGGACTTGCAGTGAGAAAACAAGCATTTCGTGAAGACATCCTCGGCTTCAGTCAGAAATGTGTGGAATAAAGGAGAGAAAGGGAGAAAGAGAGAGAAAACAACCATTTTGTAAAGACATCCCCGACATCAGTCAAAAATAAATATGTGCTTTAGTCTACCTGGAATACCAGGCAGGTGGGGCGTGCACCTTTTGGGACTTTTCCATTGGCTACATTGCAACAGGCATACTCAAATCAAGCACACCTAAAGTATTTTGAATTTAAAATTGTATTTGAACCCAGGTGTAGCTGGCTCCCACTACTTAAACTCCTCACTCTTCTCTCCAGTAGGCACAAGGGGCATCCAGCCAACAAGGCATTCATCACCAGGAGGTCACTGATAGGACCTGACTCTCACAACAAAATATACAGCATTGACTCCGACGCAGAGCAGACGATTGATGGCATGATGATCCGTCTCACTTTCTCCGCTCTGAAAATGAGCTTTTCCCAAGTCATATAAAATGGCTCTATGTCTGTGCCTGTCTAGTCCAACCTCCACCGCCAACATCATTAGTAGACAGTTCTCTTCTTACTCAGATGTCATTACATTCTGAATGAATTTCTAGAAGACAGGACAGGAGGCCAGAGACGGTCAGCTAAAGTCACTAGGAAGATCTTTAAATAGTGCATGGGGTTCTCTGTCATGGATCGGAGCAGAAATGTCATCAGGTTAAACTGGAAAGAAAGAACCCTGAAGGAAACCCATTTTTTCCGCTCCCCTGCTATATCAGATAATACTTGTCATATGCTTTCTGACAGCTCCCAGTAACAGGAAATAACCAGAAGGATTACATTTTAAACGAAAGGGCTTTGAGTAGCTCTGAGACAGTCACATAAACATCCACAGCCTGAGTGAGTGTCTTAGGGCTCGGGGAGAGAGAAAGAATTCAGGATCAGTCCAGTATCAATCTCAGGACCTTTCTCCACAGAAACAAAGATGCTGACAGTCCTTCACAATCAGTGAGGGAAATAAAGCAGTTTCACTGAGACAGAACAGCATCAGAAAGTCAAGGCCTTGCATGCCACTTTTTTCTCATCTGCGAAAGCATTCATTTATGACCACCATGCATACCCTAGCCTAGACCATTACCCATTAATAATCCTTGTCATAAGACATTCCGAATCTCTCAGAACTTCACTTAACAAAAGTCTGTTGACTTTAATGGGTTATAAACAAAACTGTTTATTCAGTTAGGGACAAAGACACCTAACACGAACACCAGCTGTGGGAAGGAGAATGTGAATGCCTTCACGTTCAGTCAGACACACTGGGCTGGTCATCTGAAGTTAAACTTAAAAAAGATGTGAAATAAGACTAGACAGGACTCCTGCTGAAGAAAGTCATGTTATCTTGTTAAGGGGACCTAAATGAGGATCCGATAGGATGGTCTCTACATTCTGCCTTCAAAGACAGAAGAATGCTCTGAATACAACCTTATTTTGGGTTCCCTTCTGAAACTTAAAAGAGCACAAGGAAGGGAAAGCACCAGGAAGGGAAAGCACAAGGCAACACCAGCTGTACAAAACAGGCCTATGTTTACATATGGAATATCTAGGCTACTACACTTCGGAATCATTCATCTCCTTGTGATTCCCTTGATTTGATTCCCTTGATTTGATTCCCTTGATTTTGAAATGATTATTTCCTGTATTATTTTTTACAATATTGTCAGGAATGTGTAACAGCCAACAACAACTGGTCCAGTTGATGGAGGATATACTGTAGTCAGCAGTTTCACTTAACAAGGTAAATGTTACTGTTAACTGGCTGCACTCAGAGTCCAATGTGGCACTACCACATGACAGAACAGAGGAACACATAATATAGTCAAAATGGGTGGGTTTTGTCCATGCTCTATTCCTCAAGAGAGAGAATGAAACTAGGCTTGGTCCACCCTGAGGCACAGAGAGCTTAATATGGGGATGTTACTATTACACAGCTCACTGGCTGTGCCTGAACACCCATACTTACGTCCTAAATAATAGTCCGTTTGAGTATGCTTGAGGGAAAAAAAGTTTACTAGTATGCGACAATTTGAAAATCGAGTATACTTTAAATGCTGGGATGTCATACTCATTTCATTTTGACAACAGCTGATCAATTAGATATGGTGATGCGAAATCAACAAATAGCGGGAAACAACGCAATCATGCATGATACATTCTCAGTATGCGAAAATAGAATGTTTAATAGTATACAACATTTCGAAAATTGAGTATGGTTTAAATGCCAGGATGTTAGTCTCATTTTGGATCTTCATCTAGTAGAATTCGATGCACACTTTTCCACAATGCATTGGAAGAGTTGGGCTGCGAATGATAGGTTCTAGTTCTCTTCAAGTAGCCAAACTAGGCTACTTAACTGGGAAGGTGCCCAAAGCTTCTGTGGTGGTGTTCAAATTAAAATGATCACGATTATTGCATCGTAGGCTACAACACTCTTAGACAAACGGTTTCCAAAAGGGTTCTTTGACTGGTCCCATAGGAGAACCCTTTGAATAACCTTATTTGGCTCCAGGTAGAACCCTTTTGGGTTCCATGTAGAACCATCTGTAGAAAGGGTTCTACATGGAAAGAAAAGGGTTCTATATGGGACCAAATAAGGTTATTCAAAGGGTTCTCCTATGGGACCAGTCAAAGAACCCATTTCTAGACAGCACTTTTTTTTCTAAAAGTATACATATTTGATCATTCTTTTTTATATATTTGTTCCCCCTAAGTGGATTTCTGTTTTCTCACTGAAAAGTGTTTCTTGTTCTCTTGGTCTTTTAAACTAAATACTAAACCATCTTTTGATTTCTGAATGTGTCGGCATCGGGGACTCGGTATGTAGCTGCTGTATTGATGTCATGGTAATCATGCCTTTTGATTTCTGAATGTGTCGGCATCGGGGACTCGGTATGTAGCTGCTGTATTGATGTCATGGTAATCATGCCTTTTGATTTCTGAATGTGTCGGCATCGGGGACTCGGTATGTAGCTGCTGTATTGATGTCATGGTAATCATGCCTTTTGATTTCTGAATGTGTCGGCATCGGGGACTCGGTATGTAGCTGCTGTATTGATGTCATGGTAATCATGCCTTTTGATTTCTGAATGTGTCGGCATCGGGGACTCGGTATGTAGCTGCTGTATTGATGTCATGGTAATCATGCCTTTTGATTTCAACATATGGATTGTTTTAATTTTGTAGGCGTGGCTACCGATTTAATTATTGCATTTATGGATCAAGCCTTAGCAGTCATTATGATCTCGTTCTCAATGATCAGTGCTTTAGTTTATTATGTTGCTGACCAGCGGTTCTGAACTTGTGATGCACCTGAAAAGTAGGCCTACATGTGGAAAAAGATTTCTTATAACTTCTCTTTTTGGCCCTGCTGAACTTGTGATGCACCTGCACCTGATTTGGTGTGTGTACTCGGCTATTTTTATTTCATTTACACTGAGTATACCAAACATTAGGAACACCTTCTTAATATTGAGTTGCAAGGCCAGTGTCTTATGTTAACTTATTACAGCACAGTACGGTCAGAATGCTGGAGAGAGAGGAAAGTGTGTGTGTGTGTGTGTGTGTGTGTGTGTGTGTGTGTGTGTGTGTGTGTGTGTGTGTGTGTGTGTGTGTGTGTGTGTGTGTGTGTGTGTGCCCCTCCCACACCCTGGTGATAAGGGTGATGTAACTGTTCCACACCATACAGCCCATGTCATGTGATAAAGGCCATATAAAGGCTACACCCAACTTGAAGAACAACAGTAAGAAGTAACAAAATAATGGGCATGCTGTATCCAATTAAAACAAAAAGGCAATATTTAAGTAAATTATAAACTTCATAAAGGCCACATGACATGATTGTTGCTGAGCATAACCAGGAAGGATCTGTGTTATTAGCCTACATGATTCAAAAATATATATTTAAACACCAAAAAGAATTCAGTCTAAATACTCTGCATCGGTTTTGGTAACAAATGAAAATGCCATTACTTATAGGCCTAAGTAGCCTTGCTCTGTTGACCTGGTGAACAATTTTGACAGGGCAGTACATACATGTCATTCCTTTTTTAAAGAGAAAGAGATACTAACCCATGCATGATAAATGTGTCCTAAAGTACAGACAATATATTATGGGAAAAGACAGTTTTGCTGATCGATCAGATTTGACTAAAACACACATTTGTGTGAGCTACCTTGGGTGTGGCAACCTCATTAGACATCTGTAAAATCAATGTATGAATGGTACAAAACCATGTCGGCAGCACAGTGTTGTTTACATGCATAAGGCAAATATGGAACAAGATGTGAAGTATCCTATGTATATTCTCTGGTTGATGTGGTCCCAAAGTCATAGTAGCCTGTTTTACCAGTGTAATTACCCACAAAATGGTCTGTTGGGATAATCAGTGGTGGGAGAGCTAAATGAAACATTGTATCTGGGGAAGCCATGAGAGATACAGCTGCCTAAGACACCCTTACTGTATCTAATATGTAGCCTATCTAATAGGCCTACTGTATCTAAAAGGAAACATATTTATACATATATATATATATATATATATATGTCTTGTTAAACACATCGACAAGTGTGTAAGCTGTACAAGTGTGTGGTGTGAAATGGAAATGTGTTTTTTTAATGTGTGTGGCTCATGGCCAGGGATCAGATTAAATACTTGGATTAAAATATGATTTAAATTACATTCAGCAAAACAGCTGACTAAAAGAAAATAAATAAACACAAGAAAAGATCGCAGTGATACAGTAGCCTAGCCTAATCATCAATGATCGTTGTTTTGGCCTTGATACAAGAACAACATTATAGCAACATTGTTGTTTTACTAGTCCATAATACCGCTGAGTGCAACAATGTATAAAAATACTGATGGTCTCTAAAGGACTTCTATTATCATCGTGCCACATCCCCGTTACCGCCTCGGGGAGTGTGCTTTCAATTGGATAAGTGCAACTGGTAAAGGCCCTACCACTATTTGGAATAATTGTATTATGGTCGTTTCAAACAGAAGTCACAAATATGGGCAATTATTCCCATAGTCTGCAAATCTATAGATTTGACTTAGGAAAGGAAGGAAGGGAGGGAAAACCTGCCTCGACTGGTAGGTAGTCTCACTCTGAAAGAACAGAGACGTAGTAGCCGTATAGCTACATATAAATGCTCTGTAATAAATATACATTTATTTATTAGATATTTTTGAAAGCTTACCAAAGCAAGATTTTGACGTTTCCCCTTTCTTGCTGCTATCTTGATGAGTGCATTAATGGTGAATAGCGAGGCATAGGGCTGCCGAGTTCCACTGTTCCAGCACAAACCGACCGTCCGCTGCAACTCAAAACCCCACCTTCCGGACATACAGGGAGGAAGAAGCCCGACAGGATATGATGTCAACAACAGCTCACTTGCGCTGGCACTCCAAATGGCCCCGTCATAATATCGTCCAAATGGATCCTTCCTTTCCTCCTTACTTTAAGTAGTATGCTCATCTCTGATCAGGAGTGACATGGAACGATGAAAGTTATGGGATAAATCTCTCCTTTCACCAATCCATCTGTGTTAGGTCAGTGAGCTACTTTAAAAAGCGAGGTGTTCGTTTGAAAGCATTTGAATAGGAACACTGCACCTAGTATGAATACTGATCTTCATACATAGGCCGAGTTGTCTTTCGTTTGTGTAAATGTATGAACACAGAATCAGTTATCAGTTATATTTTGTCTGGTTTTCTTTATGGATTACATTTGACAGATGCTTAAATAAGATGCGTAATATGTTTTGCTGCTGGTAATAGGCCTAAATAATGTTGTATCATAGTGCCACCTGTTGATAAGAATAAACAGAATAGAACAGAATACAATGTGTCTACAAAACATTAAGAACACCTGCTCTTTCCATGACATAGACTGACCACGTGAATCCAGGTGAACGCTATGATCCCGTATTTATGTCACTTGTTAAATCCACTTCAATCAGTGTAGATGAAGGGGAGGAGACAGGTTGATTAAGGATTTTTAAGACTTGAGACAACAGAGACAGGGATTGTGTATATGTGCAAAAAGATGTAAGTGCTTTTGAACGTAGTGGTAGTTTTTTGGTAGTTGGTGCTAGGCGCACCGGTTTGTGTCAAGAACTGCAACGCTGCTGGGTTTTTCACACTCAGTTTCTCGTGTCCACCACCCAAAGAACATCCAGCCAACTTGACACAACAGTGGGAAACATTGGAGTCAACATGGGCCAACATCCGTGTGGAACGCTTTTGACCTCATGTAGAGTCCATGCCCCGATATATTGAGGTTGCGGTCAAGTGAGCCGACTAGTGATGGGTCGTTCGTGAACGTGTCGGCTCTAAGAGCCGGCTCTTGTAGGTGAACGTTGGGAGCCGGCTCGCATATCAAAAGAGCCAGATCTATTTATAAAAATATTTTTTAAATTAAGATATGAATAATCCAAATATTTTAATTAATAGAAATTTACTCATTCAAAGAACGAAAAAAAAATATATATATATGGCCTAAATGCTCAAGCACACACACATTCGTTCTGACTGTCTTCTCAGACTAACAGCCTCACCTGTTGTTCAAATCAAATCTAATCAAATCAAATTTTATTTGTCACATACACATGGTTAGCAGATGTTAATGCGAGTGTAGCGAAATGCTTGTGCTTCTAGTTCCGACAATGCAGTAATAACCAACGAGTAATCTAACCTAACAATTCCACAACAACTACCTTATACACACAAGTGTAAAGGGATAAAGAATATGTACATAAAGATATATGAATGAGGGATGGTACAGAACGGCATAGGCAAGATGCAGTAGATGGTATCGAGTACAGTATTTACATATGAGATGAGTAATGTAGGGTATGTAAACATAAAAGTGGCATTGTTTAAAGTGGCTAGTGATACATGTATTACATAAAGATGGCGAGATGCAGTAGATGGTATAGAGTACAGTATATACATATGAGATGAGTAATGTAGGGTATGTAAACATTATATGAAGTGGCACTGTTTAAAGGGTCTAGTGATACATTTTTTACATACATTTTCCATTATTAAAGTGGCTGGAGTTGAGCCAGTATGTTGGCAGCAGCCACTCAATGTTAGTGGTGACCGTTTAACAGTCTGATGGCCTTGATAGAAGCTGTTTATCAGTCTCTCGGTCCCTGCTTTGATGCACCTGTACTGACATCGCCTTCTGGATGATAGCGGGGTGAACAGGCAGTGGCTCGGGTGGTTGATATCCTTGATGATCTTTATGGCCTTCTTGTGACATCGGGTGGTGTAGGTGTCCTGGAGGGCAGGTAGTTTGCCCCCGGTGATGCGTTGTGCAGACCTCACTACCCTCTGGAGAGCCTTACGGTTGTGGGCGGAGCAGTTGCCGTACCAGGCGGTGATACAGCCCGACAGGATGCTCTCGATTGTGCATCTGTAAAAGTTTGTGAGTGCTGTTTGTTCCTGTCAATCAGACACGCAGTATCAACCAATGAACCAAAGATACATAAGGGAGGGCCCGGGCCAACTCACTCACAGTCACACACTTAGCAGCCGAGGAGAGAGAGGAAGGACAGTAGCAGCTGTGAAAACAACAGCTGGAAAATGAGTCGGAAGCACAGTAGCATTTGGATGCATTATAATAATGTAGACAATGTTAGAGCACAGTGTAGAATTTGTCAAAACTTGGAGCTCCGAGAAACTAGCAGGCCTGCTAGTGATAGTGGTGGAGCCAGCACCTCCACACGTGGAGATGTATCCACTCATTCAAGTAGGCCTACTCCGCAACCCACAGCAACACATTCTTCTATGGACCAGTTTATGCCAAAGTCTATGTCTGTAGCAAAACAAGGTCAAATTGATATTGAATTGGCTATAATGATTGCCACTGATTTCCAGCCATTTTCGATCGTGGAGGACAGAGGTTTTAGAAATTATAGCAATAGTCTAAATCCAATGTACACAATTCCAACCAGGAATACCCTTTCAAAATCACTTATTCCACAACTGTACGAGAGCACACAGGCTTCAGTGCGGGAAAGTTGGAGACTTTTATCTCCCTCACCAACTTCAAACATCTGCTATCTGAGCAGCTAACCGATCACTGCAGCTGTACATAGTCTATCGGTAAATAGCCCACCCATTTTTACCTACCTCATCCCCATACTGTTTTTATTTATTTACTTTTCAGCTCTTTTGCACACCAATATCTCTACCTGTACATGTCCATCTGATCATTTATCACTCCAGTGTTAATCTGCAAAATTGTAATTATTCGCCTACCTCCTCATGCCTTTTGCACACAATGTATATAGACTCCCCTTTTTTTTCTACTGTGTTATTGACTTGTTAATTGTTTACGCCATGTGTAACTCTGTGTTGTCTGTTCACACTGCTATGCTTTATCTTGGCCAGGTCGCAGTTGCAAATGAGAACTTGTTCTCAACTAGCCTACCTGGTTAAATAAAGGTGAAATAAAAAAATAAAAGTAGAAAGTAGAAGTAGATATTCAAGTAGATGGAAAAGTGGTCTGTTGTGTTAGCAAAAATCCAGCTATCATAACCAAAGAATGAAATGAAAATGTTTATATGGACCCATCATCCATGTCTTTCCCACACAATCAACCTGATTGTAAGAGACGCTCTGAAGGTGATGAATCCCACTGTGGACAAAATGAAAGCAGCTGTGGAATACTTCCACAGGGGCACAGTAGGTGCTGAAAAACTAAAGTCTACACAACGCCAGATGGGGATGCCTGAGCTGAGGCCTAAACAAGACTGCACTACAAGGTGGAATTCAACATTTTATATGTTGAAGTGGTTTCTTGAGTCAAAGGATGTCATCTCTACCTTGGCCATTGTCAATGCACCTGTTGATGCTCTGACCCACGAGGAATGGGAGGTGGTGGAGGTGTGCAGAGTCCTGGAGCCCTTTGAGCAGGTCACTGTGGGGAGAGGTACAGTAAGCAGTTATTACTACATCATTATTTAATCCAGTATTAAATATGTAAATGAGCAGTAGATGAGAATGTAGTATCAGTTGACAAAACATGAACCTGAACTAATAGGTTACTGTTCTCTCTTTTCAGCTATGTGACAGCCACAGAAATTATACTCCCGTGTGGTTTCCAGCAAATCACAGCCAGCTGCCAGAGAGAAGCAAATGTAACCACAGGACATGTGACAGAGTTGATGGACACCCTATGTTCATCAATGGACAGAAAGTTCTACAGAATGGAATATAATCACGTGCTATCAGAAGCCACTGCACTTGACCCCAGGTTTAAGAAGTTAGCCTTCAGTGATGCCAGAGCGATTGATGAAGCTCTTCAAAGAATAACCTCAGCAGCAGGGAGGAACAGCCCCAGCAGTCATTTGGCTCAAGCACCAGGGCAACAGGAAGAAGAGGGATTAGATGGAGCAGAAGCACCAGCAGTAGTGCCACAAACATCTGCTGTTTGGATGCTTTTTGACGAGAGAGCAACTGGGGATGCAGCACGAAGGAATCCCTCAGCAAATGTCATAATGGATGTCTGATCTTATTTGGAGGAGCCCCTCCATAGATCTGCAGATCCTCTGAGCTGGTGGAAGAACAAGGCCTCTGTCTCCCGATGGCTTACTAAAGTCATGACAGGGAGACTCTGCATAGTGGCCACATCCGTTCCCTCTGAGAGGGTCTTCTCGAAAACGGGACAAATAATTACTGAGAGAAGAAACCACATCAGCCCCTCGAAAGTGAGGCAGCTTGTATTTCAGAATGCAAATCTCTCATAAAATAAAAATCTGGTCAGTATTGGTGTGTTCTGCTGGTTATAACATGGCAATAAAGAAGAGAGAGAAAAGAAGGACCAGTTTAATGTTTTAAGTGGGATGCTGCAGTTTTGCACATTGTTATTTATTTTTCTTTGATATGGTGCAATATTCTATTATTATGTTGTTCAGATTGTATTCATTTTGAATTGTTTTGAATTGTTACATTTATATGCACTTTGTATATATACATTTAAAAAGTTATACTTTAAATGCAGATGTGTAATAGCATCCGTCTTTTTTACATTTATTTATATACATTAAAAAGTTATATTTTAAATGCAAATGTTTAATAGCATTCTTTTTCATAACAAACCGATGCATTTGAAATACATTGTGGTTAAGGTAGAGTATGATTTCATTTAAGAATTTAATTAGGATTGTTTTAACACCAATCATAGTCAAACTATTGCAAACTGTTTGACTTGAAAAAATACAAAACATATATTTTTTAAAGAGCCGTTTGGGAGCCAAAAGATCCGGCTCTTTTTGTTGAGCTGAGCAGAACGAGCCGGTTCACTGAAAAGCCGGAATGCCCATCGCTGGATCCGACACTTGCGAAACACGATCAAGCCATCCGCTCTTCAGTTTACGCCTACCATTTTTGAGTGAATACACATCACTTTACGGTATCACGTGTTTTCTGGTATGGAACTGAGTCTGTTGAACCGTTATGCACAGGTAGAGACAGTACGCTACAAAACATTCCAAGCAAACAGTTTGAAAAATACATATTCAATCTTCCATTATCAAAATTATACCAAATCGTTTATTTCATTTTCGCGACTTATCAAAAGTTACTTTGATATCACAGGTAGAGTTAGGCTGCAGTAGCCTAATGGTGGTGCTGTTTAGGAAATGTAAACTTTTTCAAGGAAGATGTGTTTACGGTCATGATGTATACTGAACAAAAATATAAATGCAATGTAAAGTGTTTGTCCCATGTTTCATGTGCTGAAATAAAGATCCTAGAAATGTTCCATAAGCACAAGAAGATTATTTCTCTCAAATGTTGTGCACAATTTGTTTACATTCATGTTGGTGAGCATTCCCCTTTGCCAAGATAATCCATCCACATGACAGGTGTGGCATATAACGTAGCTGATTAAACAGCATGCTCATTACACAGGTGCACCTTGTGCTGGGGACAATAAAAGGCCACTCTAATATGTGCAGTTTTGTCACACAAAACAATGCCACTGATGTCTCAAGTTTTGAGGGAGCGTGCAAGTGACATGCTGATTGCAGGAATGTCCATCAGAGCTGTTGCCAGATAATTTAATGTTAATTTCTCTATGTCGTTTTAGAGAATTTGGCAGTATGTCCAACCGGCTTCACAATCACAGATAACGTGTATGGCGTCGTGTGGGCGAGCGGTTTGTTGATGTCAACGTTGTGAATCTCGTGAGGAGATCCGGAGGCCAATTGTGAGATATCTGTGACCAACAGATGCATATCTGTATTCCCAGTCATGTGGAATCCATAGATTAAGGCCTAATTTATTTATTTAAATAGACGGATTTCCTTATATCAAACTCACCTATACTGAACAAAAATATAAATGCAACAATTTCAAAGATTTTACTAAGTTACAATTAATATAAGGAAATCAGTCAATTTAAATAAATAAATTAGGCCCTAATCTATGGATTTCACATGATTGGGAATACTGATATGCATCTGTTTGTCACAGATACCTCACAATTTTAATGACAATGGATTAATGATGTACTAGTGGCAGATGTGACAAAATGTTTACCATCCAATTTAATTTGCTAAAATAGTATTGTTACTTAAAAGTTCACTTTAATATAGAATAACCAATTACATTAACCCATTTTAAACTGGCATAACATGGTTATTGTATGGTAACAATGGTCATCACAATAGATTAGTAATCTACTAAAAATATATCAAGTTCACTTAGATCTTGCTGTGAAGCTGTGTGTGTGTGTGTGTGTGCATCTGTGTATGTATGTGTACTGTGTTCATATGTCATTACTGTTAACACATATTTCTTTAATCAATCAATCAAATTGATTTATTAAGCTCTTTTTACATCAGCCGATGTCACAACGTGCTAGCTATACAGAAACCCAGCCTAAAACCCCAAACAGCAAGCAATGCAGATATAGAAGCACGGTAGCTAGGAAAAACTCCCTAGAAAGGCCGGAACCTAGGAAGAAACCTAGAGAGGAACCATGCCCTGAGGGGTGGCCAGTCCTCTTCTGGCTGTGCCGGGTTGAGATTATAACAGTTTAACATTTTAAAATTATAACATTTTAACAATTTAATATTTCCTAAACAGCATCACCGTTAGGCTACTGCAGCATCTGCAGCCGCACTCTAATCGTGATACCAAAGAAATGTTTTATAAGGCGCAAAAATGAAATACACGATTTTGTATAATTTTGATTATGGAATACTCACTATGTGTGCTTCAAATTGTTTAATTGGAATTATTTGTAGCTATATCGTCTCTATCTGTGCATGAGCGTGCATCCGACTCAGTTTCCCTACCAGAAAACATGCAATACAGTAAAGTGGAAACGTGCGGATGGCTTGACCTCGTTTTGCAAGTGTCGGCTCACTTGACCTCAGTGCATTACTGAGGGGTGCAAACTCAATATTAGGAAGGTGTTCCTAATGTTTGGTATACTCAGTGTATATGCCATATCAAACAATACAAAAATCCTGTAACCTTTTATTACGGGAGAATATAACAAGTACAAATATTACTCTTCATCCCCACAAGTCAATTATGTTTGAATATGTAATATGGAACAGTACATTAGCCAGCTCTTAATGTACAGATTTGAGGGCCAATTCTTATTATGGAGCCAACAGATAAGATTTCACTAATAATTTTGGATATCATTTTTAGAGGGATATTTTTCCAGTGACAGAAAATATTCCACTGATCTGGCATTTGATAAGGAATATAAATCACCTAATTGTCATAGACAGTATGCAATAATAACTTTTTATAGGTTCAAGGTCAAGTTTGAATGGAATATTTCGATATCATAAACAATCACATGCTTTTCATAGTGGCCTATCTCGTGCTTCTTATCTTTTTCTCCTTATGTCATAGTAGCCTATAGTAGTAAAGTGGACATATGCAGATTACACTGACAGGCAAACATTTACATTTGACTGTAATATGTGGGTGCAAATAGTAGCCTACTATCACGTGCTTTCTCCAGTGCTGGGGAAGAGTTTCTCATTTTTCAGTCTAGAGAAACACCCACACTTCCTGCTCAAACCACAATATGCCCCTCCTTCTGAATTAAATGCTCTTCAAAGCCCGGATGATCACTGCCGCGCAGCAAAACCCAATGAAGAGGAACGGGTGAGATATCGGCTCTCTAATCGGGTAATTTTGTTTTCTATGATGTAACTTTACATTTTCAATGTATAGACTATTCAACGATGCAGTAAGTGAGTTCAGCTTTGGCTGTGTAGGCTATGTAGCCTAGTAAAATGTAGCCTAAAATGAAAATAAAATACATAACGTTTTTATTAGCTATTGAAATAGTGGTTTTGGTCAATTTTTCGTAAGGATTTTATAGTGATATATTTCCACAATGAAACCAACAATTATTCTAATGCCATAAGTGAGACATTTATTTTACACAATGAAACATTTCTGGCCAGTGACCGTGCTCACATTGTAGCTAAACTTTTGTCACTTGTGAGTTTCTCTTCTGGAAAAGACCCTTCATGTAATGTACTGTATGTAGTAGCCTAGGCAAATGATATTTGTAGAATCTTGAGATGTCGGCGTACTTTTAATTTTACTGACTAGGTTGTAGTAGCCTATAACAGCATGGAACTATAAAGTCAGTAGAAGGAATGTGGTAAGAAACAGGCACAGAGTGAAATAGCGTGCCCTGAGTGTTGAAATAACGGTCACGTGCCCCTCCTAGACGTTCTCTTCCAGAGATGTCAAACTTGTATTTTTCCATGATCTGACTGTTCCTTCGATTTCGTAATAACAATGTAATAATAGTTTGTGCTTTGTAGTTTGTAATAACATTGCAACCCACCTTTCTTAATCCAAACCTTTCTAATCAGGGTAGGCTAGTTGATTGAACAGAGAAATAGAAGCCTTCAGAAAATCACTTGAAAACAGTTGAGATAGAAGAATATAATATAATATCAGTGAATGAATTGACTATATAATTTCCTGTTCACATAGGGTATGCCTTCACACAGTCAAGGGGCTGTGTTTATGCTTCTCAATTTAATCAGTGTCATGTCATGTTGACTCATTTACAATGATCTAATTTCTTAATTCAAGATAGAGGAAGATAGGTACTGCTCCCAATGACCTACTTGCTTTTTAGAACACAAAAACAACCTTGAGGTTGGGGGCCCCCCAGATAGCATATGAACATGTCATAAGAAATGGCTAAATGTGTAGAATTGCAGGAAATTAGCTTTAACGGTCGACTTTGGGCACAAAAAACGATCCAACTCCTTCTGAATTTTTTTACCGAAATGAGGTATGCCTTTGGTGGTTCATCGATGTGTCATTCTGGTCATGAAGGCTGTGACTGACCTAGCTAGTTCATTAGCTAAGCTAGCCACTTGTAGCTAGCTAGTAATTCCTCCAGTATGTGTTGATGTCATTTCACATGATTTATTTTTGGACAGAGATCAGTAAGAAATGGCACTACCGTAGCAAAATATCGTATTCCCCCCAAAAAATGTAACCATTAAATGACCTGATATGGTGCATTTATCAGTTATACAGTTTAAAGCCTTTGTTTTGGGGTTTTCCCCAAAGTCAACCTTTTAAAGTAACTGTCCAGTGTTTCCAGATTTCTATGAAATATGATCTAGAATAAATTAAAATATGAGTGAAATACATACTTTTTTAAATAAGTATGTTAAAGGTCCTGAACAGTCATTCTGAAAGGTACTTTTTCTCTCATGGCAACTACCAGGAAGCTTGAAAAGACAGGCTGAGTGGGCGGGGAGATTATATTCATGAGTTCGCCTTGACTGACAACTCTTTGAAATGCCTATGTCAAGCAACTTGGATGCAGTGAGAGGTGTTGCAGTATCAATGATCTCAAGCAAATTTGGTGATACACAAAGCAACTCAAACAACATTGAAACTGCATCAATTATATATTTAAGCAATAAGGCCCAAGGGGGTTTGGTATATGGAAAACAGAAAGGAAAATGCCGCATAGGACTGTTCACCCCCACCTGGGATATGGATGCCTGATGAAGACCTAAGGGTCGAAACGTTGTTATAAATAAAATCACCTGGGAGCATGAGCAGCAGTGTGCAGCATTTTCCACTCTGTTTTCCATGAGTTTGTCTACAATTCGAGCACCTGCGGAAAGAACCAGGATGTGCGTATGTTCTTCAGCTTTTGTTGGTGTGTGTCGTGTCTTTGGCTATGCCGGATTAAGTGATATGACATGCTATTCTATAAAATCCTTTCTCTGTAATTAATATTACCTGATTGAGCTAATCATGTAAATGTAATTAACTAGAAAGTCGGGGCACCACAAAATAATATTTATAGAGCTGTTATCTTCCGAATAAACTCTTAAAGACCTAGTAATATTTTACATCAATAGCAGTCAATATTAATCATCACCTTATTTCAGTCTCATCTGAAAGTTGTAAATTCTTGGTTATCTTCACAAACCCTGGCTAACAAGTTGAATCAGTAATACAAAATTGGGTTTAATTATTTATTTACTAAATACCTAACTAATCACACAGAATTACATATACACAGATTGAATCATACATGATTACAAATGATGTCATAAAGGAAAATATCCCTAGCGGACGGAACAGATATGACAGCTGGTTACACAAAGAAGTGTTGGGTTTGAGTGAAAGAGCGGGAAGACTGAAGAACAAAGGGAGAAGCGATGTCTCTATCGGGCCGTAGGAAGCTACTCTATCGTAAATACAGAATCTTATGCATTCTAAATTACCGACCATTTGGAAAAGGAAAATGCAATAAATATTTACTCTGAACTGCGCTTCAATAGGTTGGTGGTAGATTGAAGGCCGTGTTGCCCAACAGAGTCCTTTGAAGAGTGTCTCTGGTGGAAACGTTGTAGTGTTGTCGTTGTGTGGTAGACGGGATACTCTGTCTGTCCTCTCCTAGCCCACGTTTACAGCGGCCGCTGCTAACTCAACGGCTAGGAGGTATCACTTCTATAGTGAATAAGAGTTCAACGTTCATACCATTCGTAACCAAAACTCACGCTGAGGTTGGCTTCATTCTGTAGTTATTATTTGAACCCTTCTGACATCGGACCGTCATCCTAATGTACCCGGGACAGGAGGTTACATTTTCGTCAAGGACTTATATAGTGGAGGGAGAAGGGTGTGTTTCGTAGTTTATAGCCCATGAATCTTCACAGGGTGGGCCACTGATTGAGCAGAGCCCTAACCTTATGAAAACCCAAATCTCTCATTTGGAAGCTAAAATTACATTTAATCTTTTCACCAATAATTTTACATTTAAACATTTGAATTGTATAACAATTCCATGTGAATCTGATAACTATAAAGTGTAGACTTTCCCAGATACAGTTTAGGTCGTCCGGTCATCAGTCATAATGTCTCAGATGACAACCGAACTGACATCATATTCATTAAGTGCCAACGCATATTTTCAACGGGTTCTATTACCGAAATATGGTTCCTTTCCCTCCACTTGTTTGATGCTCCCAGACTCTCTGTTTAACAAAGGCTATTCAAGAGTCCCTCTATAGAGTCAAGAGAGAGGGAAGGGAGAAAGCTATTTATGGGGGGAGGGGGTGTCATAAACCTTACCCAGAGGTCAACGTCATGACATGTGGTACTGTATATCAATCAAATTGATTTCAATCAATCAAATGTATTTATACATCCCTTTTTACATCAGCAGATGTCACAAGTGCAATACTGAAACCCAGCCTAAAACCCCAAACAGCAAGCAATGCAGATGTAGAAGCACGGTGGCTAGGAAAATCTCCCTAAAAAGGCCAGAACCTAGGAAGAAACCTAGAGAGGAACCAGGCTCTGCGGGGTGGCCAGTCATCTTCTGGTGGTGGCCAGTCATCTTCTGGCTGTGCTGGGCGAAGATTATAAAAGAGTACATGGCCATTAGCTTGTTTGGGATAGGGGGCAGTATTTTGACATCAGGATGAAAAGTGTGCCCAAAGTAAACTGCCTACTACTCAGGCCCAGAAGCTAGGATATGCAGATAATTTGTAGATTTGGATAGAAAACACTCTAAAGATTCTAAACCTGTTAACATAATGTCTGTGATTATAATAGAACCGATATGGCAGGCGAAAGCCAGAGGACAAACCACCACCCCCCCCCCCCAAAGAATTCAGCCTACCACTATATTCAATGGCTATCACTTTTATTATAAGGCCCAGATTGCAGTTCCTAGGGCTTCAACTAGATGTCAACAGTCTTTAGAAAGTGTTTCAGGCTGGTTTTTTGAAAAATGAGCCAGAAATTGTAGTGGCTCCCATTTTGGCTGTAGTGTTTCCAAGCGTGTATTTTTCTCCGGTAAAGACAATAACGATTCTCCGTCTTAAATTGTTTTGTTTATTTGCGTATTAGGGTACCTAAGGTTTGATTATAAACGTTGTTTGACTTGTTTGGAAAAGTTTATTAGGAACGTTTGGGATTCATTTTGTATGTATTTTGATGGAGGGAAACTGGGTGGATTATTGACTGAAGCACACCAGCTAAACTGAGTTTTTGTGGATATAAAGAAGGACGTTATCGAACAATAGGACCATTTGTGATGTAACTGGGACCTTTTGTAGTGCCAACAGAAGAAGATCATCAAAGGTAAGGCATTTTTATATCGCTATTTCGGACTTTCTTGTCGCACCTGCGGATTCAAGTTCCTCGACGTACACATCACTGACGATCTGAAATGGTCCACCCACACAGACAGTGTGGTGAAGAAGGCTGAAGAAATTTGGCTTGGCACCTAAAACCCTCACAAACCTTTACAGATGCACAGTTGAGAGCCTCTGGTCGGGCTGTATCACTGCCTGGTATGGCAACTGCACCAGGCGCAACCACAGGGCTCTCCAGAGGGTGGTGTGGTCTGCCCAATGCATCCCCGGGGGTAAACTACCTGCCCTCCAGGACACCTAGAGCACCCGATGTCATAAGAAGGCCAAAAAGATCATCAAGGACATCAACCACCCGAGCCATGGCCTCTTCACCCTGCTATTATCCAGAAGGCGAGGTCAGTACAGGTGCATCAAAGCTGGGACCAAGAGACTGAAAAACAGCTTCTATCTCAAGGCCATCAGACTGTTAAACAGCCATCACTAGCCAGCTACCACCCGGTTATTCAACCCTGCACCTTAGAGACTGCTGCCCTATATACTGTACATAGACAATGAATCACTGGTCACTTTAATAATGTTTACATACAATACTACTTTACTCATCTCATATGTATATACTGTATTCTATTCTACTGTATTTTAGTCAATGCCACTCTGACATTGCTCAAACTAACATTTATATATTTCTTAATTCTATTCGTTTTCCCCCCTTTTTTTTCTTTAAACTTTTAGATTTACGTGTATTGTTGTGAATCGTTTTTAGATACTACTGCACTGTTGGAGCTAGGAACACAAGCGTTTCGCTACACCTGCAATAACCTCCAAATATGTGTATGTGACCAATAACATTTTATTTTATTTGTCATACTTTGGTCATCGTACTTCAAATATCATCAAATGTCATGAAAAACATGATTTTGACTCTTCATGACCTTTAAAAATAATATTTTCTGTGTTGGAATGATGTGGGCGTATCTCAACAACGAAATGGTGTGGATGTATACCGGTCATTAAAAATATTAACGTAGGTAGACTGATGGCCAGCTCATCCACGTCATCCTCTATGAGGAAATAACACAAATTTTTTAAACGGTCTGTTTGAGATACAAGTTTGAGGTGGGGTTTTTGAAGGTTTTTTTTTTCTCCAATATTTGCTTTGGCCACAAATACGAGTGTAGGATGAGTCAACAACATTATTTCGGTATGAGTTAACAGAATATGTAAGTGAAAGTATCATAAAAAACAGCACATTTTTCTCTCTGCCCCATTGCAAAATGTGTAGAAATGCAGGAAGTTAGTTTTCATTAAAAAAAATGTTTTCCCCCAAAACAAACTTTGGGTGTTGGGCGGACTACCACGTAGCCTTTCATTTACTGTATGTTGCAAACTGTTTTCAAAATGTAGAAGTGGAGAAGTTGCTTGTTGACCCCCACAATGAAATTGGGCAGGGGACTAGTGGTGTTACCTATTTTTTTGGTGCAGGAGTGCCCCCAAAAATGTAATGGACATCATAATTTCTCAAAGTTTGTATCCTATTGAATATCATAATAGAATATGCAGAAAATGCATCCTTCGATTTCAACGTCTGCCTTTGCCCACACATAGTAGTCTAGGTTTGCATCCAATTGGTCACAGATTTTCATGCGAATATTCTAAAATCTGCATAAAAACAATATTCACATTTTCCCACCAGAGATGTTTCCATCTACTATTTCAACTATTTTGGGTTATATAGCGAATGTGCCAACACTGGTCATGGCACATGCACTCTAGCCAACAGCTGGCAGATACAGTGCAGGTATAGCCTACCAAGCCAACATGAGATTTGTATAGACAAAATAGCGAGATTATTTTTATTTGTCACCAGAATAAGACCTTCAATATTTATTAGAAAGTAGCATCAAGCTCATCACAATGCACTTTTACCACCCTGTGAAGTTCATCATAACTTATTTCATCTGTAGCATAATAAACTGCAAGTCCTAGTGGGAGGACCACACGACATGTTATTGCGTGACATCGATATGATAGTTATTATATCAATATTTGCGTATAAAGGTGCATAATTTTTTGCATAATTCATTTTACCGACACAAAAAGATCCCAGCTTGTCAAACGTATTTTGTTTTGTCAACATTTGGAAAGTTTACGGACAAATCTGCTGTTTCCATCAGGCCTGTCGTGACATTTGTAATCAGACATGTAGGCCTACTTTACTTGCATAAAAACGTTGGATGGAAACCTGGTTTGTGTCAAGGAAATGTCTTACTTGTTTCACCCTCAAACACCAAGTTAGGCATACCTAATTTCAAAATATGTCATCATCACTGTGAATCGTGAATGATAGGCCTAATTCTTCATGTTTTACCGGTGAAATGTCCAAACCTCGTCTGCATACCAATCATTTGATTTCAATCAGATTCATGGGAATATGATTTTAGATCTTCTTGAATTGAATTGTTTTGTGAGCGAATTAGACCAGATGTTGTTAAACTATAAACATTGTATTTTGTTTCAATCAAAGCATATATACTGCCTCGTGGCAGGTGCTGATTTTGGCGCATCTTAAAGCTAACCATCCTAAAATCTCACAAAAAATGTGGAGGTTTTTTTGGTGTAACAGTAACATTATAGGCCTATCATGTCATGGTATTATATTCAGTTCTGTTATAATATGAATTAATTATTATGTGATCTTGCGAGACATTGCTTCAGAATACATTTTCCAGAAATATTTTTACCAGCTCTGTGTAGCACTATACCCCTGGAGGGGACTGTGGATCTGTCTCTGTCCATTAGCTCGTTAGTACATTAGTCACATGCGATATCTCAGACAGCACTGGCCCAATGTTGATGAAACTTGGGTGAATAATATGTCTTGCCATAGAGATTCGCATTTACAAAATTACACTGATTGGCCCAAGGGGGAGCTGCATCATTCGTGGTGACAACATGTGTACTGTTGCCATGGTTACTTGTTGCTTGTTTGTACAATACAAATTAATATACACATGTATTATGAATACTCAAAAACCATACAAAGTACTAAGACAAATGTCTCTTTTTGGGTATGAAGCTGACTGTTCTGATTATATAATGAAGTACTTGTATACAGTTAGCCTGGTCCCAGATCTAATTGTGCTGTGTATGTTTTGCCTGGCAAAGTTGGCAAGACAACATAGCAGATATAGGCTCAGGCTATTATATAGTCATAAGAGTGTGAGGAGTTAAAATAATGAATATGTTGCCTGCATAGGGAGGTCTCCTCGCTGCGTTACCCACAGAGTCAGGTGCTCTGCCTGTAGAGGGTGTCAGATGAGCACACAAGCATACTTCAGCAGCAACAACAAATGCTGTCTTGGCAACTGTGTCTATGTAGGACTGTCATCCATACGTTGGTGACATAATGGAGTGTGGTGGTGGCCGACTTTGTGTCCTGACCAATGGTGTTGCCTGGGGTTGCAGTGCATTGTCTGTTATATTAGGTGCCTCTTCAAACAGGTTTTGTCACACCCGGGGACAGAGAAGCCGTTCATAATCCAGGGAACTTGTCCATTCCCCTCAGAGAGAAGCATGACATCAGAAACCTCACTGTTAGTTTTTTCCTGAGGATAATAGTTCATTTAACTTTTTTTTTCTTGCAGCTGGGATTCGAATTCACACGGACTGTTTTGGTTAAAGATTTCTTCACTGTGTCCATTGAATCTCTTTCCAAAGACAACAACTGAGGAGAACAGTCACATGACACCTGTAGTGGTTAGTGGTTGACAACTAGTGTTGCTGTGCCCTATTCTTCACCATGCAGTCATTTTCCTGAGGAGAATAGCAGCCCAATGACAGCTGAGATTGAGGATGCCCTAGTATGAGCCGGAGGAGCAGTAGCAGCCCCAGCCTGTGGACCGTACTGCCTCAGAGTGGCCCTGCACCATGTGAACGCTACAAGCACGCCTGCTGCTCCTACGGGGACAGTGTCTTTGTGTTGGGAGGGAGGGAGAGCCACTCGCTCAGGGACTTCTGGAGGTATAATGTTGGTAAGTGACTAGTCTCTGGTGACAGGCTGTTAATATAGCTGGCCAGCATGCAGGCAATATTTTCTTCTAGGTTCATTAAAAGATTAGTAAGTGTCAGATACACTATACTTTTTCTAAGTCATAATTATTATAACTTTGTTTATATTGTGACCTGGTCTGCTACAAACTGTATATGTCAGTTATGCAGAATGTGATTCAATCATGTTATAACAGTGTTATACAGTGATGTTGTTACACATTAGGAATGTGGGTATGGACCTAACCACTGTGTGTGTCTATGTAGTACGCAATGAGTGGACAGAGTTGGACTGTAGCTGTGAGGCAGCACCTGAGGAGCTTCAGGAACATTCCATGGTGGCCCATCAGGTAGGGTTCTATCTATGTCATCTGTATGGTTATATCAAGGTAATATCAATGTCATTGTATCTCAGACTGCTTAGCATTGCTGTACATGGTAGGCTTCATGTAGCTCAATGTTGATTGTAAATCATTATCTTTACAGGGTGTTCTGTATGTCTTCGGTGGAATGATTGATTCTGCGTACACTATATGGAAAACTCCCCTCTGGGTGTTTGATATTGGTAAAATCCACTGTGGGCAACATACACCTCAATAACTACTGACACAATCATAATGATCCAACAACATCCCAAACACTTCTACTCCTCACAAGAAAGAAGTGTTAAAACATGTTCAAACTTGCATCTGGCATTTAAAATCCAACATAAAAAGTTGGTACTAGCTCACAGTTCTCATAGGGAGTGACGGCAAAGAAAAGCTGCCATTCTGCCTTTGTTTCTCTGTGAGTCCTGCACAGTTGTCAGTGTCCTTTCTCATATCTCTTGCAGTGAAAGAGCAGTGGGTGTCCTGGCAGGATAGGAACCCCCCCCAGGTATGTAATGTAAAAGTAAATGCTCCATATACCAGGGAAATTGAGAGTGATAATATAACCATGCTCATTTTCCACAGCTTGCACTCGCACAAATGCACCACTATAAATTATTAAAAGAACAGTACATATTAATTTGTATACCCTCTCATATCAAGTACGGTTTTAACTGCAATGAATGAAAAACATAATCAATTGATTAACTAAATGTAACAACAGCATATGGCAGCTCTATAAACTGGCCGATAGCATGATTAATAGTAATAGCTGATCAAGTACGGTTCCCATGCTTTGTACTGATATTGATGACATCCCTCATGGCCGTCCATATGCTAACATGTTAACAGAATCAGGTGCCAGTCAACAGGAAGGGCCACAGTGCCGTGGTGTTTAGCTCTGCCATGTACATCTACGGAGGATACATTGACATGAGAGCCTCATCACAGGAGTTTTGGAAGTTAGAATTTGGTGAGTTAGACGTTTTCTATGGATAGATAATTTGGTTTTCGTGATTATCATTTAATAACAACGCATTGCTGTCACATTTCCAGAGAAAACAATAATGATATCATGACTGGAATATGTTTTGAATTTACCAACACTTCACTTAACACTGTCGTGTGTGTGTGTGTGTGTGTGTGTGTGTGTGTGTGTGTGTGTGTGTGTGTGTGTGTGTGTGTGTGTGTGTGTGTGTGTGTGTCCATCCATGTGTGTGTCAGACACTATGTTGTGGTCTCTGCTGGACTGTACCGAGACAGAGGTGGGTCCTGGTCCCAGACACAGCCACTCTGCCATGACACACCTGGACTGCATGTACCTTTTCGGGGGTCTGAGAGGCCTGAGGGAGCAGAGGGATCTGTGGAGATGGAACTCTACAAGTCATTCCTGGAGCTGTCTCAACGCCACGTGAGTGATCTCTGCTCCCTCTTTATTTTTATTTCTCTCTCTCTCTCTCTCTCTCTCTCTCTCTCTCTCTCTCTGCCTCTGCCTCTGCCTCTGCCTCTGGGGTTTCACTGGATACTACAGATCTATGAAAATAGTTTTCAATGGTTCAGGCACCGACAACTTTCAATACCCTTATGGAGGATACTTTTAGGACTGTTCCATTGGCTCCATTGTACTGGGTAAGCTAAGTCAAGCTCCGGTCAAGTATTTGAAAGAATTTGAGATAATGTATTTGACCCAGGTCTGTTTCAGGCACTGACAACCTCAACAGCCTTATGGAGGGCAATATCATGTCAATTATAATGTCTCTTTATGGGCTCAGTTATTTTGTGTGGCAATTTGTTCAGCATTTCTACTCTCAACAGGAAATGCAAAACAGCTGAAACCAGACAATGTTATCTGGCGCTGAGCCACCAGATTAATTTGCTTAACCTGTAGCTCTAACCTCTCACAAACCTCTATCATCATTCACTATTAATTGTTATGTTTGAATAAATAATTGGGATTGTGCAGTTTATGTACACACAGCACATTCAGTAAATCAGCAATCTAAGTGATGTTATCTTTTCCACACAAAGGTAAAAAAACTAACAATAGACTAATTGTGTTGCTTGTTTAACAATGCGTTGTGTTGTTTTTCCTTCCTTCCTGTCTGTCCTATGGATGTGTTATACAGATCAGGCCCCTCTAAGCTGGTGGGCCACTCAACTGTGGTCTACCGGGACAGCATGCTTCTGTTTGGAGGAGGAGAGAGCCAGCACACACCCAGGAGCTGTCTATGGAGGTACAGCTTCACCATTCAGAGTCACTCTTCACATTTTGAATGGAGTTTCTATCGTAAATGGTGGAAATAGCATCCTAAATAATAGTAATAACTATAAGTCAGAAGTATGAGAAATATCTAGAGTGTGCTTGCTGAAGCAAGCTACACTGAATATATAATAATATAAGATATGCCATTTAGCAGATGCTTTTTATCCACAGGTACAGCTTCACCACCCAGACATGGGGGAAGCTAGCCGTGCTACCCGGCTCCAACCCACCTCCCCACAGGATCTACCACTGCTGTGCTGGCCTTGGCCCTAGCTACCAGCCTTCCGTGACCACAACCACCAGCACCACCCTGATCCCCAGCACCACCATCAGAAACAGACTTGACAGCAAGATACGGCCGTTCAAGAACAAATGCTTCCCATCCTCCTCAAAGACAGAGGGCACTATAGAGCTGGAGACGTTTAGTAGCTCGGAGAAGCTATTGACTGAAGTGGAGGACTATTGTAATGGTCTAAGTGAGAATGACACTCAGCAGTTTGGGAATTGTCTGACCTTTGAGAACCAGGAGGCCTTCAGTAAGCAGTGGAGCTGTGAGAATATAGAGGAGGATGGTTCAGGTAAACCAGAGGAGAGCCATGAGAGCATAGCACAAAACCTGCCTGATTTGCTACTGGTGCTGGGGGGAAAGCCCTTAGTTAGACACACGGTCATCTCTGTGTGGCAGATGACATTGGCTGACTTCTGAGCTTTGACCTCTGACCCAGAGATGAGAGGGATGGCATTTTATAAACTACAGTGCCTTGGAGAGTATTTCCTATTTTGTTGCGTTACAACCTGTAATTTAAATAGATTTTTGGCGGGAGTTCATGTAATGGACATACACAAAATAGTCCAAATTGGTGAAGTGAAATGAAAAAAATTACTTGTTTAAAAAATAAATTAATAAATGGAAAAGTGGTGCATATGTATTCACCCCATTTGCTATGAAGCCCCTAAATAAGATCTGGTGCAACCAATTACCTTCAGAAGTCACATAAATAGTTAAATAAAGTACACCTGTGTGCAATCTAAGTGTCACATGATCTGTCACATGATCTCAGTATATATACACACCTGTTCTGAAAGGCCCCAGAGTCTGCAACACCACCAAGCAAGTGGCACCATGAAGACCAAGGAGCTCTCCAAACAGGTCAGAGACAAAGTTTTGGAGAAGTACAGGTCAGGGTTGGGTTATAAAACAATATCTGAAACTTTGAACATCCCACGGAGCACTATTTAATCCATTATTAAAAATTGGAAAAAATATCGCACCACAACAAACCTGCCAAGAGAGGGCCTCCCACCAAAACTCATGGACCAGGCAAGGAGGGCATTAATTAGAGAGGCAACAAAGAGACCAAAGATAACCCTGAAGGAGCTGCAAAGCTCCACAGTGGAGATTGGAGTATCTGTACATAGGACCACTGTAAGCTGCACACTCCACAGAGTTGGGCTTTATGGAAGAGTGGCCAGAAAAAAGCCATTGGTTAAAGAAATAAATAAGCAAACGCAAACATATGGAAGACAGTACTCTGGTCAGATGAGACTAAAATTGAGCTTTTTGGCCATCAAGGAAAACGCTATGTCTGGCGCAAACCCAACACCTCCCATCACCCCGAGAACACCATCCCTACAGTGAAGCATGGTGGTGGCAGCATCATGCTGTGGGGATGTTTTTCATCGGCAGGGACTGGGAAACTGGTCAGAATTGAAGGGATGATGGAAGGCGCTAAATACAGGGAAATTCTTGAGGGAAACCTGTTTCAGCCTTCCAGAGATTTGAGACTGGGATGGAGATTCACCTTCCAGCAGGAAAATGACCCTAAGCATACTGCTAAAGCTACACTTGAGTGGTTTAAGGGGAAACATTTAAATGTCTTGGAATGACCTAGTCAAAGCCTAGACCTCAATCCAATTGAGAATCTGTGGTAAGACTTAACGATTGTGGTACAATAGCAGAACCCATCCAACTTGAAGGAGCTGGAGCAGTTTTGCCTTGAAGAATTGGCAAAAATCCCAGTGGCTGGATGTGCCATGCTTATAGAGATATACCACAAGAGACTTGCAGCTGTAATTGCTGCAAAAGGTGGCTCTACAAAGTATTGACTTTAGGTGTGGGGTGGGGAGGTGTATAGTTATGCACACTCAAGTTCAGTTTTTTTGTCTTATAAAACATATTTTACATCTTCAAAGTGGTAGGCATGTTGTGTAAATCAAATTATACAAACCCCCCCAAAAATCTATTTTAATTCCAGGTTGCATGACAACAAAATAGGACAAATGCCAAGGGGGTGAAAACTTTCACAAGCCACTGTATTTAAAAGAAAAATGTATATATTAATATGGAAATGTATCACAAAGCGTGGGTGTGATGCAGCTGTTGATGCATAGCGTTCCCATGCTAAGGTGTTATTTAGTCCACATATCAGTCCCAAATATACTGTACATATCTTAATCTTTGTTAATTCAGCTGAATAATCGTTCAGTTTTAAGAAAACAATTCAGCAAATCTATTTTGCAGAGAATCCCAAAAATAATCATGTTATGTTTTAGATAGTTTAAAAAAAGGACATTGTTGTCAATGTTGAACCAAGTGTTAAACCACATTAATTATGAAATTGTTTGTACTTAAACATATTGCATTTTTTTATGTTTTGTGTTTGTGAAAATGGGAGAATATCCCCAATTAACACATTGGTTTTGAAATAGTGTACATATTTTAGCAATTACATTTACTTTTGATACTTACGTTTATTTAAAACCAAATACTTTTGGACTTTTACTCAAGTAATATTTTACTGGGTGACTTTTCATTTTCTACAATGGTATCTTTACTTTTACTCAAGTATGATAATTGGGTACTTTTTCCACCACTGCCGGTTTTGAATTAATCTCCCAACAATTTTCCTGTCCTGCTAAGCATTCAAAATGTAACAAGCACTTTTGGGTGTCAGGGAAAATGTATGGAGTAAAAAGTTCATTATTTTCTTTATGTAGTGGAGGAAAAGGAAAAGTTGTCAATAAATAAATAGTAAAGTAAAGTACAGATACCCCCAAAAACTACTTAAGTAGTACTATAAGTATTTTTACTTAAATACTTTACACCACTGAAAACCGGTCACTAGGGGCAACAGTGAGAGCTATTACCATCAAATAGGGTGTTGGGTATGGCGGATGAGCCCCAGCTCCTAGGGTCAAGTTTTCAATCCCAGGGCTAGACCCTCGTTTTGCATTTTGAGTTTTAACCCTATCCCAAACCTTAACCATTACCTTAACAATTCTGAATGAATTCCTAAACTTAACCATTGAAATGTTTGTTAATGGTAAAACATCAGATTCTGCAATGACACTGAGAGCTTGTTGGTCATTCCACCAATTAGGTGACTTTTGAGTAGTAAAAAAACAAAACAAAATTGTACTTCATTTTAACATTCTGTCATGAAGACCAAATGTTCAAGTTAATAATAAACGTGTTTTCCCATCTTAAATTTAAATAAAATACTATAGTAAGTGCCTATTAAAGTAAATATTCACCCATTTTGAATGTTATATTGTTTGTGCATCTCTGAGCAATGTTCTATCGGTTCCCTGGGTCAATTCATGTTGAAATTGAAAATTAAATGAAATTGCCGTTCAAGCAGACAGAAATTTGGCAGGTATGAGGTAGCATTGAGATAAAGCCGCTCTCACTACACTGTAAGTATTTTTTTAACAGGGTGGATCAGCTTTAATATAGTGGATAGATTGTAGCTTCCATCAATGTAATTGTCTGCATAATTTCCAATCTCCCATATATTTTTGGGGTATACATACATACATACACATACCCACATATGTGACCCGATTCAGGAAACTAGGCGTATGTCGCAAGTTACAACTTCACAGGAGAGCCGTTTGAACATTATACATTTTTTTTGACAGAAATGCCTTCTCGACCATGTGAACTTTCATGTGCCTTAATAACAAACTTGTATGCCATGTGTAAATACAAATAAAATTGTTAAACTACGAGCCTAGTTTGTTTATCCACAGAAAAAGACAGCAACCGTCCCGCTAGCCATGATTGGCTGAGATAATGAGTGGGCTGGACATGCCGAGAGATGAGTTTGCATTGGTCTGCCGTGTAGCAGCTTGTGTCTATAAAAATGAGCTGCTCGTTATGAGTAGATAATCCTTTCTACTGGAGTTTTTACGAAATATATAACATTAGCCATGAAGAGCTGAAATATGTTGCTACTGCTCTCAATAACATTGCTGCCCTGAATTTATCAGGCACAATCGACTAAGGTCAGTGGAAAAAAATTGTGATGGGCTACTTTCTGGAGGACGTTCATGCTATTCTGACTCTGAAAATGTAATAAAACGGGTTGCAGTCTGCCATGAAGCTTTCATCCATGTATTCGGGTAAGAATCTAGCTACAGTTTCAGATATTATACATTTTTTATTTTGTCAGAAAGTTGTTTTCATTGCAAGTTTAACCTCTCTGCGCACCGAACCCGTTAGCGTATTAAACATTCATGAAAATACAAGTGTCTCACATGTTTCGAAAGCCTAGAATCTTATTTATGTCTACAGGTATGGATGTGCCTCCGGGCCAAAAGGGCACAGCATGGAGGCGTCGCTGTGTTCTTTGCAAAATGAAGTCCCCCATCACCTGCACCACATGCTTGGTGACCCTCTGCTTTACAGCAGAAAGAGACTGCTATATCACCTGGCATCAGCAGCACAATATTGTGTAGAGGACTGAGGGTCTTCCAAATATTGAAAGTGTTAATTTGTAAATGTATTTCTTTTTCATGTTTTTTCTAATTTTTTGGGGTGGGGGTGTGTTAGAATACCATTTTGGTATTTTGTACAGTATATAGTTATTCCAATCAAAATGTATAACTTCACCAATTTGGCCACTTGGGTACATTTGGGCTACTTGTGTGGGACACCTGGGTGACTTCATGATAAATGTCATGTAGCACACTCATTTTGGAAGTTATCATTCTGAAACTTTGCACTGTTGCCCTCCTATGTTTTTCACTGAAATTGTCCCCATCATCCTTTCTGAATGTTTGTTTTGTCTTGTTCATTTTAAAGATGATGATACAACAATAAAAATGAAAAATGAAAAAACTTAAACCACATCAAACCACATTTACACAAACATCAGAGTGTTTTCTTTCAAATGAAATCAAGAATATGCATATCCTTGGTTCTGAGCCTGAGCTACAGGCAGTTAGATTTGGGTATGTCTTCAGGCGGAAATTGAAAAAAGTAGGGGGGTAGCTGTAAGAGGTTACGCTTTCTGTTAGCTAGCCAGCTGGTATTCGATGGCTGGCTTGCTAGCTAACATTAACGTACATGTATGAAGTGTGTGTAACGTTAGTGATGTTTTCTCAGAATGCCATTTCGCATTGCTAGTTATAGCATAATGTTAACAAGCTAACATTGAACCTATATTCTTAACTTTAGCTAGCTATGGCAATTGGTTTGTATTGCTAGTTAAAGGTTGCTGTTAGCTTGCCAGCTAAAGTTCAATGGCTGACTTGCTAGCAATGACAATCGGTTTCTATTGCTAGTAACGTTACACTATGGACTGGGATTTTAGATAATTTTTTTAGCTAGCTAGTTAAAGTAGAAACTCAGAGCTACAAAATTGTATATCATACACAGCATTGTTGAGGAACAATGGGAAAGTAATTCTACTTTGAAAGTTGATAAACTTGTAAACTCCCTTTTGAGATAAGGGCCTTTTTGTTTTGGTACCTACTGGAGACAGGGTTCCCACAGCTTCTTAAACATCAAACTCAAGGACTTTCCAGGCCCAATTCCCTCAAATTCAAGGACCCAACATGGCATAGTTTGAGACACGGATCAATGTTAATTACTGTTACAACACTGAGAATTTTTATAATGAGAGAAGCTTGAATGTGTGAACACTTCTCAAATGTACTGTGTTACAGTGATGGCAGACTACGTGGTCTCTTGCCTTCTCTAACACAGCACAGCAAAACAATATATTGTGTAAATTGAGCGATAGAGACAGAGACTTGAAGAGCTAAGTAATTCTTTATTTATTTCATTAGCACCAACTTAACAACACAAAACATGTCGCAGAGCAAAAACATGGCCTTTTTTCATGAACATGACCATGACCAAAATAGAAGATAAATAAACAAAAACACATGACCATAAATTAAATGTTTTGCAACAATAAAAGATTAGATGAAAATGAATTGGATCAAAATAAATTAAACATTTCCACAACCAATGTGTTCTGGGGTTGTTGGCTTTTTGATTAATTTACTTCTTCTTTTTTTATCACTTACTCATTGAATAGTGTTTTGCCCTTTCTTAAACTGTTAAAACAGTGGCCAACCCTTTTTTTTGCTGCTATGCCCCTTCATTTGCTCATTCACTTTTTCATTGAGTAGTGTTGCTATTTCAACTACTTGTGCTCTTTAATCTTTAGCACCCTTTCTCAGGCTATTGGACTTGGCAATAAGACTGAGGTTGCCTGTGCTCTCCGCTTTGAGTGCAAATTTGTCTGCTGAGGTCTAGAGAGCATTTATGTCATCTGTCAGTCTTCTTGTCTTCACTTTCAGTTCATCTATTTCATCTATAAGGTATTTTCTCTATGTTTTTTTGCTCATCCATTCTTCTGTCTCTGTTCTTCTTGATGTGTCACATACCTCTGCCTTGCAGCTGCCACTGACATCAGCAGCGGTCTGTCAATGCACACATGTATGCCACCCACAGCTCTTATGTGGTCAACTACATATCTCTGTGCTACATACAAATCTTCCTTCAAGTTCTCAACTTCAATCTGCCGATTGATGGAGAATCTACGCTCTACTAAGGCTTGTGTGTGACAGTAAGAGGAGTTGGCAACAAAGTCTCCATAGATTTTTGAGCTCTTTGTCATTTGACATGTACTCATGTAAAAATGTGTTCACGCTGTCTTGGACAGGATCAAAGTTGGAAAACTCTGAGTGTTGGGCCTGGACAATGTCATCAATAAAATGTGAGTATTGATGAATGATGTCATCACAATCTTCTTCCTTCACCCAATGTATATTTACAAGGTAGGTCAGGGCCTTTTTCAATTTTGCTGTACACGGCATCTTTCCATTTGTGCCTGCCATTTCCCTTGGATCCAAGAAAGAAAGATGCGAGACCAGAGAGTACTTCAATGGAGATCTCAATACGTTTGTTAACAGTTTTGAGCATACACTTCTTGCAAGCGATTTTGAAGTCCATCAATGTTTTCTGTCCAATTTTCTTCCCTGCGGACAACTCTGTCACAATTCTTTGAGTAACAAAGCCCAAGTCGGCCTGTGAGGAGTCGATGTGATTGGATGACTGGCTCACCTCGACATCAAGATGTTTTTGAGGAGTCTTCGCTTCTTTCCTGAGGGCTGGCTTAATGAATCTGCTCATCAAGCTCTTAAGCAGCTTGAACAAGTCTGTAGAGAGAAATGGCACCATGGGCTTATCGGTCTGGTAGCGTGTGAGGAATGGTGTCACGTCTTTGCTCGTTGACAAGATTCAGTTTTGCTGTCTTGAGAGGGTCCTTAACAGCCTCTTGAATCACCTCAAATGACTTTGTGCCTGTATTTGGACATCTCTTCTCTACAGCGTTCACATTTGTTGCCATATGGGGTAAAAACTCTAAAGCTCTTTCAAGCACCAGTGCATTTTCAATCCACTGTGTCTTGCAAAACTTAAATGGCAGTGGGGATCTGATGATCCAATGATGTTAAAGTAGTCCTCCCTGTCGTCTGGAGTATCCTTCAGAAGTTGGTACATAGCATGCAGTATACTATCAACTTTCCACTCTGTTTCTTCCACTCCCTTCTGAAATGCTCCATGTACTATATGGAGACCGCACCTGCCAATGTTTATAAGGTGTACATCAAAATCTAGGAGGGACTTCTCTACCTTTGAGTAAAATGACCAATTTACATTTGGTCCATCTATGGAGATCTGAACCATGTTTTTCTTTGGTAGATCTTCGGTGCTCTTCTCATAGACCGCTTTAAGGTCCAACACAGTTGCATGTCCCATAAAGTGATTTTCTGTTAAGGCTCTCATCAAAGAGAAGTACATAGTCCTCCTCCCCAGCAGACACTTTTTTAGACAACAAGTGCTTGAAATTAGGAGCCAAGCCACGTGTGTACACAGCTGGAATTGTTGTGCAGCATGTGAAGGTCTTGGCTATTGCACTGTTTGGGAACATCGATGAGAACAGCACACCCACGAGTAAAAAAAAAGAAGATTGAAATCAAAGACTTAATTCTGTTTCTAGCCTGTGTGTGAACGTGTGTGTCTGTGTGTGTCACAGAGAGAATGTGAACTATGAAAACAAACATAACATGTTCCTAAAAATAATTTCATGTTACAGGTGACAGCTTATAAACCATGCCACTCAGACTCCATAATATTCAGACACCACAGTGTCTCAGCCCGCAATGTGTCCTCTTTGGGTACGCCAGTAATGATGTCTTGAGGAGATGGTGAATGTGGTAGCAGTTGTAGAAGATTGTCTAGGTGGTGATGTAGATGACGATGACTTTTCCACATAGTTCAATAGAGTGTGAGCTGTAAGAAAATAAGTGTCCAAGTCTGATGAAGGACTAGCTAGCTGGCTAGCATTAGTCATTAAACGTAGTCATTAACAACTCTAGTGAACATCCTTTAACTAAATGTAAACTTTCAGCTAATGTTAGCGAACTGTCATTTATTTTAAATGTTCACTGTCCAGCTCTGCTTGCCTGCAAGTTGGTTAACAACTTAGCTAACGTTAGCTAGCTAGCACTATATTGACAGGTGTAATTCTGTGGGAAAACTGACTGAGACATCTAGATAACGTTAGCTAACAACAACATAGCAAATGTTAATTTAACCGAATAATACTGTAATGTTAAGTTAATTTACCCAACCACGAAGAGACTGAATAATCTAGTTAACTAATTAACGTTAGTAACTAACTAAGTATGGTTGTTGTATTCCTTTCTACATGTTACCAGGGGTAGGACCTACCTGCTTTTAACTTGTGCCGTCCTGTGTGATGCTCCAGCAGCATGGCTCGTCACAGCTGCTTCGCCCACGGCGTGAACTTTTATTGATTTGCTGCAGGCTCTGCATCGGGCCATATGGATGTCCCATGGATCTTTAACAAGCCAGTCCTTGTAAGTGTCTTTGGTGAGCCACGAGTCCAGGAATTTCCATTTTCCAGGCATAGCTGAATGTTCGCTTAACGTTAGCTTTCTCTCTTGCTTGCCGCTGTTTAGCCTTAATCATTTGACGTCAATCACTCATGCACGCACGTGACCGTCACACTTTCTCGAGGCAGGTGGCACGTGAAACAAGGACGTACAGACGGCGGGAGACACATGCAGACAGCGGAACGTAGCCTATTGCTGACGTTAAGTTAAAAAAATCTTCCATTTCTATTCTTGCACAAAATATATAAATTAAAGCACTTTTAATGACCCATGTCTATTTATGTCTATTTTCAAAAACTTTCAAGGCCTTGATTTTGTTTTCGATAATTCACAAACTTTCAAGGATTTCAAGGACCCGTGAGAACCCTATGGAGAGCTTTCCTTTGTCTACACCCATTCAGCATTGTTCACACCCTCTTAAGCCAGACCCACCCATCTCTTTAAGGATTCACATGTGAGGTCATCAAATCAAATCAAATTTTATTGGTCACATACACATGTTTAGCAGATGTTAATGTGAGTATAGCGAAATGCTTGTGCTCCTAGTTCTGACCATGCAGTAATATCTAACTGTAGCGGTCCTATGTGTAGCTGGTGTAGGGAGTCAGGCGCAGGACAGCAGATATGAGTAATTAAAGTACTTTACTCAATCATTTTAAAATTACAACGCAACCATGACAGCTCACAAACACGGACCGAATTAAAATAAACAATCACTCACGAACACAACATGGGGAACAGAGGGTTAAATAATAAACACGTAATTGGTTGAGTGAAGCCAGATGTGATAAGACAAAGACAGAACAAATGGAAAATGAAAAGTGGATCGGCGGTGGCTAGAAAGACGGTGACGTGGACCACCGAACGTCGCCCGAACAAGGAGAGGGACTGACTTCGGCCGAAGTCGTGACACTAACAAGTAATCTAAAAATGTCACAACAACAAAGGAATGAATAAGAATATGTACATATAAATATATGGATGAGCGATGGCCGAACGGCGTAGGCAAGATGCAGTAGATTGTATAGTGTACAGTATATACATATGAGATGAGTAATGTAGGGTATGTAAACATTATATAAAGTGGCATTGTTTAAAGTGACTAGTGATACATTTATTACATCCCCTTATTCATTATTAAAGTGGCTAGAGATTTGAATCAGTATGTTGGCAGCAGCCACTCAATGTTAGTGATGGCTGTTTAACAGTCTGTTGGCCTTGAGATAGAAGCTGTTTTCAGTCTCTTGGTCCCAGCTTTGATGCACCTGTACTGACCTCGCCTTCTGGATGATAGCAGGTGAACAGGCAGTGGCTCGGGTGGTTGTTGTCCTTGATGATATTTTTTGGCTTCCTGTGACATCGGGTGGTGTAGGTGTCCTGGAGCGCAGGTAGTTTGCCCCCGGTGATGGCTTGTGCAGACCTCACTACCCTCTGGAGAGCCTTACGGTTGTGGGCGGAGGAGCAGTTGCCGTACCAGGTGGTGATACAGCCCGACAGGATGCTCTCAATTGTGCATTTGTAAAAGTTTGTGAGTTTTTGGGGCCAAGCCAAAAATACAATTTCTTCAGCCCCCTGAGGTTGAAGAGGAGCTGTTGCGCTTTCTTCACCACGCTGTCTGTGTGGGTGGACACCTAGGAACTTAAAACTTTCCACCTTCTCCACTACTGTCCTGTTGATGTGGATAGGGGGTGCTCCCTCTGCTGTTTCCTGAAGTCCACGATCATCTCCTTTGTTTTGTGACATTGAGTGTGAGGTTCTTTTCCTGACACCACACTCCGGGGGACCTCACCTCCTCCCTGTAGGCCGTCTCGTCGTTGTTGGTAATCAACTGTAGTGTCATCTGCAAACTTGATGATTGAGTTGGAGGCGTGCATGACCACGCAGTCAGTGGTGAACAAGGAGTACAGGAGAGGGCTGAGAATGCACCCTTGTGGGGCCCCAGTGCACCCTTGTGGGGCCCCAGACTTGTTAATTGTTTACTCCATGTGTAACTCTTTGTTGTATGCTCACACTGCTATGCTTTATCTTGGCCAGGTCGCAGTTGCAAATGAGAACTTGTTCTCAACTAGCCTACCTGGTTAAATAAAGGTGAAATAAAAAAATAAAAAAAAATAAAGTGTTGAGGATCAGCGAGGTGGAGATGTTTCCTACACTCACCACCTGGGGGCGTCCCGTCAGAAAGTCCAGGACCCAGTTGCACAGGGCGGGGTCGAGACCCAGGGTCTCGAGCTTGATGACGAGTTTGGAGGGTACTCTGGTGTTAAATGCTGAGCTGTAATCGATGAACAGCATTCTTACATAGGTATTCCTCTTGGCCAGATGGGTTAGGGCAGTGTGATTGCGATTGCGTCGTCTGTGGACCAATTGGGGTGGTAAGCAAATTGGAGTAGGTCAGGGTGTCAGGTAGGGTGGAGGTGATATGATCCTTGACTAGTCTCTCAAAGCATTTCATGATGACGGAAGTGAGTGCTACGGGGCGGTAGTCGTTTAGCTCAGTTACCTTAGCTTTCTTAGGAACAGGAACAATGTTGGCCCTCTTGAATCACGTGGGAACAGCAGACTGGGATAGGGATTGATTGAATATGTCTGTAAACACACCAGCCAGCTGGTCTGCGCATGCTCTGAGGACGCGGCTGGGGATGCCGCCTGGGCCTGCAGCCTTGCAAGGGTTAACACGTTTAAATGTTTTACTCACGTCGGCTGCAGTGAAGGAGAGTCTGCAGGTTTTGGTAGCGGGCCGTGTCAGTGGCACTGTATTGTCCTCAAAGCGAGCAAAGAAGTTGTTTAGTCTGTCTGGGAGCAAGACATCCTGATCCGCGATGGGGCTGGTTTTATTTTTGTAATCCGTGATTGACTGTAGACCCTGCCACATACCTCTTGTGTCTGAGCCGTTGAATTGCGACTCTACTTTGTCTCTATACTGACGCTTAGCTTGTTTGATTGCCTTGCGGAGGGAATTGCTACACTGTTTGTATTCGGTCATGTTTCCGGTCACCTTTCCCTGGTTAAAAGCAGTGGTTCGTGCTTTCAGTTTTGTGTGAATGCTGCCATCAATCCACGGTTTCTGGTTTGGGAAGGTTTTAATAGTTGCTGTGGGTACAACATCGCCGATGCACTTGCTAATAAACTCGCTCATCGAATCAGCGCATTCGTCAATGTTGTTGTTTGACGCAATGCGGAACATATCCCAATCCACGTGATCGAAGCAATCTTGAAGCGTGGAATCAGATTGGTCAGACCAGCATTGAACAGACCTGAGCGCGGGAGCTTCCAGTTTTAGTCTCTGTCTATAGGCCGGGAGCATCAAAATGGAGTCGTGGTTAGCTTTTCCAAAAGGAAGGCGGGGGAGGGCCTTATATGCGTCGTGGAAGTTAGAATACCAATGATCCAGGGTTTTACCAGCCCTGGTAGCACAATCGATATGCTGATAGAATTTAGGGAGTCTTGTTTTCAGATTAGCCTTGTTAAAATCCCCAGCTACAATGAATGCAGCCTCAGGATATGTGGTTTCCAGTTTACGTAGTCAAATAAAGTTTGTTCAGGGCCGTCGATGTGTCTGCTTGGGGGGGAATATATGCGGCTGTGATTATAATCAAAGAGAATTCTCTTGGTAGATAATGCGGTCAACATTTGATTGTGAGGAATTCTAAGTCAGGTGAACAGAAGGACTTGAGTTCCTGTATGTTGTTATGATCACACCACGTCTTCCGATAGCGTGTCTCGAGTGAGCCATGTTTCCGTGAAGCAAAGAATGTTACAGTCTCTTATGTCTCTCTGGAATGCTACCCTTGCTCGGATTTCATCAACCTTGTTGTCAAGACCCTTGACATTTGCGAGTAGTAGGCTCGGGAGCGGTGCACGATGTGCCCGTCTCCGGAGCCTAACCAGAAGACCACTTCGTCTGCCCCTTTTACAGCGACGTTGTTTTGGTTCGCTGGCTGGGATCCGTTCCATTTTCCTGTGTGGTGGGCAAAACACAGGATCCGCTTCGGGAAAGTCGTAATGGTGGTGAGTTGACGTTGCTCTTATATCCAGTAGTGCCTTCCGACTGTATGTAATAAAACCTCAAATTTCCTGGGGTACCAATGTAAGAAATAACTGCATAGTTTCTTAGGAACGCGAAGCGAGGCGGCCATCTCTGTTGGCGCCGGAAGCTCATATTTGTAATAATGTAGGGAGTTTATGCAAAGGTTGTTACCTCTTACCAGTATTGCTATAACAAAAATTACATTTTGGGAAGCAATTATTATTTTAACAAACAATAATTGTGATTCATCCTATATTGTCCATAATATCTTTACTCCCTAGCAACAGTTATTTGATGCATACACACACACAAACACTCATACACATTCAACCCCTTTCCCCCACAAACAACCATACACTCAGATGCTCAACAGTTGTTCCATCCCAGAGCCCAACTCTAGAAAGGCCTTGATTTACGAATGCATATACAGTTGCAGCTGTATGAGAAGACATGCAAAATTTAGCAAAAATGGGGAGATTTGATTAACCATTGTCACGTCTTAGGTGATGGAGGTCAGATATACCCCCTTCCCCTGAAACACCCACACGCAGCTTTGAGAATTTCCTTGTATATCATGCTCTCCCATCAGGGGGCTTTGGCTTTGTAGGACCAACCCTGCCAGGCAGGTTCAGAATCTTGAGAGGGCGGTGCTACTTTAGTAGGTCTCTGACCACATTGATCTTTCTGATTTAGCTGCGTATAAGCTACTTACTGCAGGCCCATAAAACACATAAGTACTGCTCCTTCGTGTATGGGTCTCTCAAAGGGGTCTCTCAAAGGGGTGTATACATGCACACATACCCACATACTCTGCCTTTTGTTTCCTCTGTGTTTTATCTCCACCATGTTGATTGAGTACTTTTGTGTTCCAGGTCCTTATATTTGAAGGTTTATTATTTCGCTAATCATCCTTTCTTCTAATTCTGTCGTATCGATTTATGAAATACTATAAATGGAAAGTCTAATTATTTTCCACCATTCCCTATCTAGAAAGGTGTAGTTGTAGTTTATTTCTTTAACAATTGTTGTATTTTATTGCTTTTTTAAACGTTTTTATAATAATCCGTACCATGTCTAGTATTGTGTTTCCATTATTCAACTCCTCTATGGGAACTTTGTCATATTTAGAATAGCCATGGAGTAGTCTTTGTGTCTCTGAACATTTGTTTATCAATATATAGTGTATCGACTACGAGAGCTACACGTTTCCCTTTCAATCTATTTTCCTTGAAGATTGGATACAGAACTTTGGAAGTTAATAGGAGTACGACTTTTTACCTCGTGAAAACGTCTATCATACATGTGTCATACATTTCAATATTGCCCGATGTCATACAAGGTAGGTTGTCTTCTCTCGAATGAGCCACTGATCATATTCCTACCTCGAGAAACTTGTAATTTAACAGAGGGTCTAACGCATCTCTCCTATTTGTCTGCCCCACTTCAGTCCAGGGTGCATTGCATAGTGCCATTGCAAATGTCAGACTCCACTCTGTGAGGCACATCGATCTGCAGGTTGAACATGGTGAGATTGTAGACTCCAAAATTGATTGTGCAGTTTGTTTAGTAGATTTTATAGATAACTAGCTACTTCACATGCTAGCCAGACCATAGCGAGATAATTGCCTCATTATAACCTCATTATAATGACAAAATGAAGCATTTGTTCACCGAAAATATTGTTCTCACAGATTAGTGTTAGGAAAGAAGAGAAGGCACAGAGGGGTCAAAAGCCTTTATTCATATAAAAGAATCTGTTTTACGGAATTTTCCTTGTGGTCTATATTAAAGGGCACTTAATTTAATGTAACAGGCTTTTAAATGCAATATTTGTGCACAATTTCGACTTAAAATATCAGAGACGTAAAAGGCACTAATGGTAATTATTTTTACTCATACCAAAAAAGCGTAGAACTATTTTGTCTTTGTTTGCACTGTATGCTTTACTCTATGTTGCACAGATATTGCAGTCACCAAAATGCATTGCACTCTGTACATTTGATCTGATTAATGTGTCTGTTATTCAAATACTGATAAATATAAAATATATTCCATATATATGCAATGTGCTCTCACTCCACATGATGGCGCCAGGTACTAACAAAGATTTTTGACATCATATTCTCAAGGTTCTTCTTCTGAAGAATTACTAATTCAAAAGGTGGGATACAATATTTTCGTGTTACCACTGGCAATTATGATTACTTATATCAAAACTGAGAGCACAACATGTTAAATCAATAGTCTCTCCATTGCCGCATTAGGAGGTTATTACAGGGTTATTATAGGAGGAAATCAGGTTATGGGTCCACCTTCTCTTCTCCATCAGTCTAGCATGGGTGTCAAACATGTAGCACTGGAGCCACACACACACAAAAGCAGGCCTGTGTCCCTATGCCTAATCCACAACCATTCTTGACCGTTGGATAATGCAACAGTTCACTTGACCCACTAACCTACATCAAGGTCTGGACATTTTGACATTTTTAGACAGCCTTTGCTTTCTGATCAGCGTCTTGGTACTGTCATCAAAAATAATCAACAGAGATTTTTCAGATTAATGGCTCAATAGTGTAGTGGATGTTTCAACAAAGGGTGGCACTGTTTGTTTTATTTTTCCTCATACGTAAAAGCACATAAGTCATAAGTATGTAGACCCATAAGCCTACACACTAAACCGAATCGTTCACTGTGAGAACCTTACAAAAATGTGATATCTAAAGTACATTGGAAGAGAAGAACATTTTTAAATGTTCAATCAACCCTATAAACTACATTGAAGTGTGTGTGTCTCTCACACACACACGCACACACCTGTGCCCCTATGTGACTGTCTAACAAAGCCTGGAAAAGTAAGTATACTGTTGCATAATCCATGACAATGCTAGGCCTATGAAGCAAAAGCACCGTTGAGTCATGTTGTTTTGACCCTGTTTGTGCAGTGGTATAGGGTTTAGAACTCATCTTTATTAATTACATAAATTACTATTACCACCCCCTGTCCCTTCTTTCTCTCCTTCTCTCTCACACACACTCTCTCTCACACACACACACACACACACACACACACACACACACACACACACACACACACACACACACACACACACACACACACACACACACACACACAGAGAGAGAGAGAGAGAGAGAGACAGAAACAGATAAACACACACACACACAGAGAGAGAGAGAGAGAGAGACAGAAACAGATAAACACACACAGGCCTATGTCTCTATGTGACTGTCTAGTAAAGCCTCTGCCTGGAAAAGTAACTATACTGTTGCCTAATCCACGACCACGCTTGAATGTTGGCTAATGCGCCAGTTCACTTGTCCCACTAACCTACATAAATGTCGGGACATGTTGATATATTTAGACATCCTTTGTTTTCTGATCGGTGTGTTGGCACTTTCCTCAAAAACAATAACAGATTTCTTTCAGATTCATGCTTTAATAATGTAGGGAAAGTGTTTCAACAAAAGGTGGCGCTGTTTATAACATTTTTTCCTCATGCGTAAAAGCGCACAGAAAGCACGCGCCTTTCAGTATGAACATTGCATTATGAGTGGTATCCCATTGCAGTCAAGTGATTTGCCTATCCTGAGTTATCTACATACAAAACCAAGTCGTTGGCTTTCGAAACTTGTAGGACCTTACAAAAATCCGATGGTTTAAACACATTGTGTTGTGATACGTGCGTCCATGTTTATGTTTGTTCGTTTCATCTGTTTGTTTTTTTCAGACACCATAATACCAACATTTATAAAATCCTTCCAATTTTAGAGAATGAGATATCTTGCCGAAATAGCCGCACATTTATTCAAAATGACAATCTATCTGTTTAGGCCTATAATACAGTATTTTTTTATGAAGTAATGAAGTGTACAATTATAATGTAGGGTTAAAATGTGTTCTCTATCGTATTCTACTACTTTTTATTGTAACCATAGGAACGTCTTCTCTCCATCCTCCGCGGAGCTTTCCTCCCAGATAGTTCTAGCAGCAGTGTATAATCCCTTGAGCCCTGTTGGTGGAACGCCCCACGTGGTTTCAACTCCTGTATAAAAACTTTCCGTGTGCCGTGGGCTCCGTGTCGTGATTGCAAAGGAGAACATTGTAAAGATAACAGCATCTATTTCAGGACACAGAGACAGAGCCGTCGCATACACACACCCATAGGATAGTCTACTCAAACTCACCAGTAGACAAACAAGACAGTGATCTAGGGATTAGTTGGCTATGAATTCGATTGCAATTTAGTTGGATTCCTAAAATTGCGTTTATAAGAGTGATTTGAATGTAAAGGTAACGTCATATTTGGAACTTCACATCAAACGTTTCGTCTCCTGATCAACGGATACAAAGCCCACGTACCGGTGAGATACTAAATGTGGTTTGCAAAGGTTATGGAATATAATAATTCGTTTTGTTAAATTTGAAGAAATGGCATGCCAGACGCGGTAGTGCCATTCAGATAGCCTACTACAAACGGTGCTCATTTCAGATTCGCCGGTCAAGAAATCCGGTTAAGGAACCAACACCTCTGGAATTGTGCTTTAGATGAGAACTGAACTGTAGTGCGCTTCACAAAAAGGACCCAAGCTTTACAGGGCTCGAGAGGAAGCAAATAAGAACATCTGGAATAATCTATTAGCTCTTGACAGCAACCTCTTTGGAATACAAAAACCGCATGGACTGTTTTGGATTACCCTAACGTGTGCATCAATCATAGTTCCATGTGCAAACTATTCCCGCTGGCGCAGAGCTGGATATTTACCAGGATGCTAAACTTGTGAAGTAGCCTAACTCTCTTTCTTTGCTCTCTGTATCGAATAACCAATATTCTTCCTCTCCATCGTTCTTGGGAATTCCAGTCACAAAAAGAGAAAATGAAAAGATATAATCTCACGTTGGCTTGTTTAATGGCTTGCATCCTTTCCATCTGCTTTACTTTGGGCACAACTGGGGCAGAGACTCAAACCGTGACCCAGGAGTCGTGCGCTTCGTGCGGGATGCCGGAGGCGTCAGAACGGGTGGATATAGACTTATTGGAAGCAGTTAAGAGGCACATCTTGAACAGGTTACAAATGAGAGAAAGACCCAACATCACACATCCTATCCCGAAAGCGGCAATGGTGACAGCGTTGAGGCGGCTTCACGCAGGTAAACTACGAGAAGACGGAAGGGTTGAGATCCCTAACCTTGATGGACAGGCTGCCTACAGTAACGAGGGGCAAGAGACTTCGGAGATAATCAGCTTCGCAGAATCAGGTAGCCTAATTATCAATAATCAGAGCATTTATCGAACTCATTTCTCTCCCTTTCTGTTTCTGAGCCATGACTCAATTTCAAAAGGTGTAGTGGGAGCATATAGCACATTTCCCCTCCGAGGATTCGAGGAATTAATATTCACATCAGGACAGTCATAATTGCGCAGGATTACAACCCTACATAATCACGATATAATTGCCTCATAATCGAGATTGAATGCCTCATCTGATGGGATCTAGTGGGTTTCGTAAAGTTCTCAACCCAGATGTGTGTAGCCTATTACAGCCAATGCCTTGAATTTTCGTTTTCCGTTTTTGAAGAAAGACTATATCCTTAAAATTCAACTGACATACAACGGTCTTTCACGAAGTCAACATGACACATAACATTATTCAACTTGCATGCATTCATTCATTCATTCATTCATTCATTCATTCATTCATTCAACAATTCATTATAGAATGAAACCTTAAATGTCCCCCATGTGTTGTATAGGGAATAGTAAAGCACCCTGAGTCCCATTTCAGCAGTTAAACGTGTTTAGGCATAGAGCTCTATTTTAAGGGAAAAACCCTTCAATTGGCCATTTATCCAACTTTCTAAGAATGTGTATGTAGCTAAGTCTTAAGGGTCCGAAGATAAACCCCTCCTTTCCCCCTTCACACACACACACACACACACACACACACACACACACACACACACACACACACACACACACACACACACACACACACACACACACACACACACACACACACACACACACACACACACACACACACACACACACACACACCTATTGTCTGTTAACAACTGAAACCAATAATTGCCAGGTTAGTGCAGTGAGAACATCATATTTGAGATGTAGTGTTTGTTTAGCAGAGAAAGCATACCATTAAGAAACAAAGTGAGATGCCGGTCCCACAGTGCAACGCTGTAGCACACAGTATACAATCAGCCTGGATGGGTTCCTAGCTGTCACCCTCCAATAGAAATGATGTAAGCACACTCATGACAAGGGAACAAAAGCAAGGCAATTATTGGGAGAGCACTGTGCATTCTTGCTAAACCCAATATGTCAACATTCAGAACAAAAAGCATGAGAAAACAAAAGAAAACGCTCAGAATAATGCATGAGACATTTGAGTCGTGGGTTCGGGGGATGGAGAGATGGAGGAGTTGGGAGGGGGTGTATGGTGTGCCCATATCTCCGTTTTCTAAAGAATGCTTTTGTCATATAAAGGTTCATCCAACCAGGCCTCTTTGCTTTTTTTCCATTATACACGATACCTTTGAGCCTTTGTGCAGCATTGTGCCATGGAACTGGCTTTGCTCCCTGCTCTCTAGACCCCCTCTGCCTTCAGGCCAGCTGGCACTCACCCCCAGAGCCCAGGCTGCCAGCAAGGGCATGGAAAGAGGGACAAGGCCCCTGGAGCAGCCTGGAAAGAGGCAGCTAGACCAGTCCCAGGCACAGGCCGGGACCCAAGCAGAGGGACTTTAATGATGTCACAGTCAAAGATCAAGGTGTGTAGGTAGGGACCTATGGGAGTTTGTGGTGCACATTACTGGATGGCTGGTAGGGGCCTATGGGAGTTTGTGGTGCGCATTACTGGATGGCTGGTAGGGGCCTATGGGAGTTTGTGGTGCGCATTACTGGATGGCTGGTAGGGGCCTAGGGGAGTTTGTGGTAGACATTACTGGACGGCTGGTAGGGGCCTATGGGAGTTTGTGATGGACATTTCTGGATGGCTGGTAGGGGCCTAGGGGAGTTTGTGGTGGACATTTCTGGATGGCTGGTAGGGGCCTATGGGAGTTTGTGATAGACATTTCTGGATGGCTGGTAGGGGCCTATGGGAGTTTGTGATGGACATTTCTGGATGGCTGGTAGGGGCCTATGGGAGTTTGTGATGGACATTTCTGGATGGCTGGTAGGTGCCTATGGGAGTTTGTGGTGAGCGTTACTGGCAAAAAAAAGAGTTGATGGTGTGGGACGCTGTCCTCTAGAAAAAGACAGCTATAGCTCTTATCTCTCAGTCAGTATTCAGTCTCATGACCGCCTAGCGGAGCAGAGGCTGAGGCTTGCTGCCAAGGTTCCAGGTGAGGAACAGTGCCAACCACCCGTCTCTTATGACACAGTCTCGCGTACCCTCGCTTTGGCGGAGGGATTCAGTGTCCCGTAACCACGGGAGCGGAGCGGAGTGCAGGGGGAGATGTGTGCATCTCGATTGTCGTTGGTATAGCCGCTTGGACCTGTTGAACTCCCTGTGACTCCGGTCCAAGACACGAATTAAGACTTCATTATTGGATGTCATTAACTCTGGCCCAGTCCTTGGGTTGTGTGCCAAATGGCACCCTATTTCCTAAATAGTACACTAATGTTGAAAAAAACTGTAAAAAATAGTGCCCTATATAGGGAATAGGGTGCCATTTGGGATGTATCCCTCTCAGGGCTATAGGGCTGGCTGCTGGGTTTACTCTGGGACAGGGTCTTTCATGAAGACACGTCAATCATGCCCTGTCTGAAGCCGCTCATTTTCCACATCACACTCAATCCAAGTGTGTGTGTATGAGTATATGTCAGGTGCTCTGACTAACTGTAGATTCACCCCTTGCTCATACATCATTATACATGTGCTTTTCCATGTGTAACTGCTTTTCAATGCTTTTATTAAACCATCAAGAGTTAAGCTTTTTAAGTACAACTTCAAACTCACTCCTCCACCACTACCAGCAAAGCAGCTTACTAACTACTGGCCAAAAGTCCAGCTCTATGGCGCTTTATGGGGCTCTCTGGGGCTCACCCTGACCTGTTCTGCTCTTTTCCCCTCTCCTCTCCTATTTCCCTCTGTGGGAATTGCTGGAGTGCTGAGCTGAGCGTTGTGCTCCAGCAGCATAAGGGATGCCTGTCAGAGCCGTGCGTGTGTGTCTGACTGCGAGGCGAGGCTCATGTCAGAGCAACGGTGCTCCGCGCCATTTGGTCTCTGTCGACACAGACTTTGAGTAATGAGCATAGCACCCTGCTACATGCGTGCACACACACTGTCTGCCTCTCTCTCTCTCTCTCTCTCTCTCTCTCTCTCTCTCTGCCTGATTGCCCACCTGCCTACCTTACCTTCCTGCCTACCCTGTCCTTGTGTTGGTGGCACAGGTGGAGACACGCTTAGGCAGGTGTAGCTGCAGCAGCACTAGCTCCATCCAGAGAGACAGAGGTCCACCCAGATGTCAACCTCACCTCCCCTCCCTTCCCTTCCCCTGCCCTAACCCTGCTTGGCCCAGAAGCACATTGACCCCAGTCACACTAACCCAGGCAGCACACCTCCTTGTTTAACTGGTCTCCTCCATAACCTTCTCCATCACCTCACCTCCTTCCTGAACTCACCTCCCTAAAGCCTGGTTCAAGCACTGGCTATGTGTTTTTGTGGGATTTTCTAAAAGCAAAGAAAAAGGTAAATAGTTTAAGTGTTTTCCAGCAGGATGATTCTCAATCCACTCCAGCGACCAGTTTAATGTGGCCAGTATCAGCTACCCTAAGTTATGGGTCATTAAAAAATGTCTGTATTTTTTTCACTGATGGGATATAGGGGAAAAGCTACAGATACACTCCACCGCATATTTAAAAAAAAATATGACAATGCTTCAGTCCAGACTGTAGTATCTTTGTTGTTTGAGATTCAGACTGCCATCTCTCTCCACCCAGCACTTCATTGCCTTACACACAGTGTCACTCAGGGCACAGATAGAGAAACGCCCTGGCCTAGGATCTCCCCTGTTGATCACTGGGAGCTGTTGAGGCAAGCAGCAAGTCATGATATGAAATGAGGCAAGGATATATACTCATGTCCTTGGGCAATGACAGCAGTTAAATCAGGTTAAAACTGTTATTGCATCAATGCCTTTACATCTACACTTCAGATGCATACTTTTCTTCTTAAATACTTGAGACTGCACCCTGAGGGTTCGGTATCAATATGCCTTGTGCTTTTGTTGTTGCCACAGGGATGGTTGATTACACTGTATGTGTTTGTGTGTGTGTGTGTGTATGATAATGCGAGTCTGTGCGTGTGTGTGGGTGTGAGTGTGTGCGCGTGCATTAATTTAAAGTCACTGTTACTGGAGTACCCTGTAGGCATAGGGTCGCTTTACAAAGGACCATCTTTGGTGGCCAGCTGTTGACACCAACTCACGCTAATCAGTTTGCAAACAAAGTAATTTAGCCGCTTCAGCATGTGCTCAGCCGAAGACGATCCTGGCTAACTCTTTAACAGAAACTTCTCGGTTTTCACAGTAATTTGGAAGACATCATTAGGCTTAAAAAAAGATATGGCCAACCCCAAACCCCATTATGCCTTAGACATTTCGAATCTCTTCATTGTTTCATTTTAGAAAGTGGCCAGTGTCATGTAAATGGCTTTTATTTTTGCCTCATCATGCTTTTGGTTAGGAGGGCCACGCGCTTAATTCCAGGCTGCAGCGCGGCTGTCTCCTAATACCTCACTCGGGTCTTTATGCTGTCAGTCTCAAAGGCTCCGGGGAGCTCAGGGGTTTTCATAGCAGTGCCTCACAACACACACACACACACACACACAGCCCTCAGCGAACTCAATGAACCCCCCGGGGCCCGCGCCTTGTCCCACCCCCCTCCCCTCTGTTCCCCCTCTTCTCTTCTCCTCCATTCCCCTTCTCTCCTCTATCTCTGGCTCTGTCGCTAGTCTTCACAATCTGACCTGAGGCCAACTGGGCCTGCTCCCAGAACTGGGCTGTCAGGAGAAACAGCCTATAAGGAACTGGGCTAACAGCATGTGATGTGTGAGAAAGAGAGTGGTGAGAGGAGAGACAGAAGTGACTGCTCCCTCCCTGGCTACCTGAACTGCTCCCTCTCTGGCTACCTGAACTGCTCCTTCCCTGGCTACCTGAACTGCTCCCGCCCTGGCTACCTGAACTGCTCCCTCCCTGGCTACCTGAACTGCTCCCTCCCTGGCTACCTGAACTGCTCCCTCCCTGGCTACCTGCTTCATGCACCTTGTTGTTGTTTGTCCACTTCTTTCTCCCTCTTACAAATGATACTCAGATGTAGTGTTACATTACTTTCATTCACACAGACAGAAGTTGGAAAACTATGTGTTTTACTTTGTGAATTGTGTCAACTTTTCTAACTTGCTCTTAAAAATCATGTTAGTTTATTCTCTTGACCCTTGACTGTACAGCAGCGTTCATCAACTAGATTCAGCTGCGGGACAAAAAAAATGATTGAGTGGATGGTCAGGGGGCGGATGGTCAAGCCCAAACAAATATAATATTTGTTTAAAACTATAAGAATTTCAAACCAAGCTTACATTTGTATACAGTAAAATCATATTGTTACGCGTGTCGGAATACTTTGGAACAAATTTCCAAAATTAAAATCACTTGGAGCTGAATATCTGGTGTTTTTACAGTCTTTTATGTCCAACAATTATATATATATATATATTTTTTTGTGCTCACAAGACATGTAGGGCCAAATAGTTGGGGAACCCTGCTGTATAATATACAGTATATCACTAAACCCACATCCCTCTCTTCTTCTCTCCATCAGATGAGCAGACTTCATCTCAAGCATCTAAGTCCAGCCTCTACTTCCTCATCTCCAGTGAAGGGAACCAGAACCTGTACGTGTCTCAGGCCAACCTGTGGCTCTACTTCAGGCTGCAGCCCACCGGCTCCGAGAAAGGGCCTCGACGAAAAGTCACAGTGAAGATCCACTACAAGGAGGCAGGGACTGGGACTGCAGGTGGAGCCGGGGGGGGAACAGGGCCAGGGGGAGGAGGTCGGTGGACCCTGGTGGAGAAGCGTGTGGACCTTAAGCGTAGTGGCTGGCACACATTCCCCATGTCAGAGGCCGTGAGGGCCGTGTTTGGTAAGGGTGGCCGGCGGCAGGACCTTGAGGTGCACTGCGAGGGCTGTGAGGCGTCCAACGTGGTTCCTATCTTAGTCGACACAGCAGACCCTTCACACAGGCCCTTCCTGGTGGTCCGGGCGCGGCAGGTGGAAGGGAAGCACCGAATCAGGAAGAGGGGCCTGGAGTGTGATGGGAGCAGTGGAGGTCTGTGCTGCAGACAGCAGTTCTACATTGACTTCCGCCTCATTGGCTGGAACGACTGGATCATCGCACCTGCGGGTTACTACGGTAATTACTGTGAGGGGAGCTGCCCGGCGTACATGGCAGGGGTACCGGGGTCAGCGTCGTCGTTCCACACTGCAGTGGTCAACCAGTACCGGATGAGGGGCATGAGCCCCGGCTCGGTCAACTCCTGTTGTATCCCCACCAAGCTCAGCACCATGTCTATGCTGTACTTCGACGATGAGTACAACATAGTAAAACGAGATGTGCCCAATATGATAGTGGAAGAGTGTGGCTGTGCCTGAGACTGTCTGTGATTTTTTTTAAACATTGAACTTTGAAAGTCAAATCAAACGACTATAGTTAAAAAGTATTGTACAAAAGGACCTTTTTGTACTATACACATATACCATATAACTAAATATATATATATATTTATATATTTAGTTATATGGTACAAACAAACATGTATTAATGGATTATTTATCTGGCTGAGCGAGGCCAGTTTCTGTCCATTTCATATTAAGAACAGAGTTATGGGAGGAGAAGGGAATGGTTGATCACCAAATTATATTATTTTTCTAGTTTGCCATTTTTAGATGAAAAATAATGGTACTTTATCTCTTCTCTGATGAAGATGGAAAGAAAAGCGCTTATTGACCCAGTGCAGTCAAAAACGTGTTTTATATATATTTCCACACTATGTGGTTGGAAAAATACTGTGAAACTGTGAAAATTATGATAATGCCCTTTTAGAGTCTTTTGAAAAGACCGCCTGAAATTTCAGCCTGTTTTGGTGGGATGGAGTTTTGGCCTGCCTAGTGACATCAACAGGTGTTAAATTAGTTAATAGACCAATAAGAAAGAGTTCCAAACCTCTCTGACAATAACAGGTCGTTTTCAGTTTCCCCTTACCACTCTGACCACTCCCAGACAGTCGTAGCAACATTTTTCTTTGAGAAATTGCTTTTCGCTAAGAAGTTATTTTTGTTTATTTTTGACAATTTTAATTAAAACAATCACAGTAAAGTACTTAATTGTTATCCAGAAAATATTTGATATTGAGATAAAAAGGGCTGGATTGGACCTTTAAGGAAGCTTTCAGGTCCAGGATCAGCCAACCGCACATTGGCTTCTTCCCCTCCCTGAGTACTGAAGCACACCAGAACATTGACAAAACAAAAGCACTGACAATGACAATTCATCGGATAATACAATTAGAAACACCAGCACTTCCATAAAGACTGTCAAAGACAATATGACTGTCCCATTCGATCCGGTGGAATTATTACAGAAAGTGTATCAGCCTGCGCTTATTATTGAATAAAGCCTTTCTGGGACTACACTCCTGTCCAGGTGAGGTGATGACACAACAACAACGTTGTTGACATGTTGTTGTTGACATTGGACCACATGTTCTCTCCTCCTGTCTGTGACCGTACTGCAGGCGAGCACTCAGTTTAAAGGTGAAGATGGAACTTTGTGCACAGTGCACAACTACACACACTTCATCCAGAGAAAACAGAGTCCGCACTGCCCCTACTTGTTTCGATAAAGTGGACCTCGAAGTGGACGAGGAGGAGACTCTTGTTATGGGCCAACAGGGCATGATGGTGCAGTGTAGCACTTGCAGACTATACTCTTTAAATGCACACTCCCACTCCTAATAGCACTTGCATATTGAAATGCCTTCAAAGGGGTACTGAGTGTCCTGTCATAAATAAGTGCCACGTAATTTATGCAATGTATAGTAACCCACCCATGCCCACCTACACAACTCTACCAGACTGAAATGATCTTTCTTCTCCTCCTCTCCTAGTCTTTAACTCCTCTTATCAAATACTTGAAATGTGATCTTTCGCTTCCATTTTTCCAAAGCGAATGATTGTTATGACATTTGCACTGAAAAGTTGCGGGATTAGTTAATAAACAAACTGCCATTGAAAGTTATTTTTCTAGAAGTAAATTGTATTTTCTTTGTACAAATTTTATTTGACCTGTTAATGGAACCAAAGAGGCCAATATTATTTGAGCTTATTATTATAATTAGATGGCGAGGCCATCACGTTACTTTCTGTGTACAATGCTGTTTGATCATAAGAGGCCTAATCTACGTATCAGGGTACAATATGATGATTCTATTTCTTAGTTATATTATTTCCTTTCTCTATCTATTTTGTACAATACACATGTGGACACTTCATTTTTCATCTTTAATTCTATTTTTTTTTTCCCGTTTTTCTATTTAATAAAAATATATTTTTAGTTCCTGTTTCAGAATCATTTAGTCATATCAATGTCATCTGTACAGTTTATGTAAAGTGAAATATGTTTTCTTAAAATATTTTGTAACTTTAAAATAAATGCTTATTCCGCATCATTATCCTATTCTCCAGTGTTGTGGTCAAAATCATTTTAGTGAGTCCTTTCAGGCACTCAACATTCATCAGCCGCTAGGTATGAAAAGTAGTGGGAGGGGTACACAACAAAACAGAATGTACAAAACAAAGGAATATCAAAAGCAATTTCCATCTATACTGCTTTATACGTAAAACATCTTACTGTTAGTGTCAGGACTGTGCCTCTTGCTTACTACAGTAGCTGCCCTATTCCTCATCCTTTGCTGAAGTGGGGAACAGACTAACTGCTTAACATACAGTATAAGCTACTGTCTGTCAGAACAGTACTAGCTGTACCTAGCTGTCCATTATTTGCTGAAGGTAATACGGCTGATAGAGACAGTCACACTGTACCAGGTTAATTCCTGAGGCTTCCCTGTCATTGTTGTGATGACGGTGGTTTGGGCTGGTCTCGTTGGGAAACAGCAGAGATCTGAGAGAGCCTAGATGAAGCAGCGTGTAGCCACATGGCCTTATTACATCATAGCCAGCAGGTTCCCCTGAAAGAGCCTTATCTGACTGTTGCTGTTTATCAGAGCCAGAGGTTAAGGTTTCCATAATGACAGAAGTAGCTATGTGTCATTACCTTGTGTAAACAGAATGAGCCAACACATTTGCCAACGTGTTGAGAGTTTATGTATGATCTCCTTGTACAACATGAGCAAAACACACAGAAGCACAAACTGTTCAAAACATTCCCAAAAACATTGTTGGAGATAATTGGTTGAAATGTAACCATTTATATGTGCCAAGTGGATACGCTAGATAGCTACGCCTGACACTGGCCTGTTGGGTGAATAGCATGTTTGGGACTGCGAAGGAGGAACCGCTCAACTAAACACTTAAACTAGGTGTTAAAAAACATTTCTATATTATTTCATATTATACAAGTTTTATGTTGGTGAAGTTGCCTTGGCTGTTTGAAACATACTATACTTTCTCAGCTTTGGCTTTTCGGCAGACTTTCAACAGATGTGTTCCAGTGAAAATCCAGTTACCATTCCTATTTCTTTCACCATTGTGTTTGATCTCAGGATCACCATATAGAGCAGTTCTGAGCTTAGTACACAACAGATTGTTCTTAGGTTTGCTGTAATATTGGGGCTTGTTAGCTGTGTAGCTGTGTAGTGGACTTATGTACTTTAGATACCCTTTAAATAAACGTACCATTTCTTCTTAAGACTACGGACATTAAGAAACAGTCGGTGTCTTAGGATCAACCTCAAGGCTTATTGTTCCCCTGTTTACCTCACCCTCCAACGCAGGGTGACATTGTGACCTTTGGAGCGACCTGCACTAGGAGCCACCAGCACACACTCATAGGGGGAGTAAAGCGGTGTAGAAGGACTTTGAAGACATGACAACATATTTGCAAGCGACTAATGAGCAGAAAGTTCATTAACCCATCACTCTAAGTGATTGTACTAACTGTGCTCCCTCCGTACACCCCCTTCTTCTACTCTGTTTATGGATGAAACAAAAACAACAAAATATGCTACACTCCAGGTTAACACGTGGGGGGAGGTTGACACAGCAAGTCAACAACGTTAAAGTTGTTCCCTCTTTAGGAAAACAACTAGAGCCTTGTCACTAAACCTACCCCACCCCCCCTCAGCCCCCTTAGCTCCTAAACCATCACCTCCTCCCCCTTCATCCTCTCACCCCCTCCTTCCACCATCTTGACCTCCTTTCTTCCAGAGCACTAAGGTACACTCAGGGCCACAAAGCTCACGTTTGTACGTCATTCAGTGGCTAGCCTAGCCCAGCTATAGCCAGGGTAGGGATCACCTCCACAAACCAGAGGAGCCCCCTGACCTTTCCTTCAGGAGGGGCAGCACTGGCCATGGCTATGAAAGAGCTGATAGTCCCCTATGCCACATACACTGTAAAAACAAAAACATCCATATAAAAACAAAGCATTTACTGACCAAAAATTACTGTTACAATTTCCATTATTTTATGGACAGTTCCTTCAAAGAAATGACAGAAAATACTGTATAAACACAGAGTGTCCGTTAATAGATGGAGCTGATATTTGTATAAATCTGTTAAAAAAACATGTTTATTTTTTATTTTTACGGACATTCCCTGTAATAGATTAAAGGGAATACTTTTTATTTGTATTTTTTACATATTTATTCAAATATCTGTCTATTAATGGACAGTCACTGTGTTTATACAGTATTTTCTGTCATTTCTTTGAAGGAACTGTCCATAAAATAGTGGAAAATATACTGTTAATTCTTTGCCAGTAGATTTTCTGTATGTATATTAATTTAACCTTTATTTAACTAGACAAGTCATTTAAGAACAAATTCTTATTTATGGCCAATTGTGTGCCGCCCTATGGGACAACCAATCACGGCCAGATGTGATGCAGCCTGGATTCAAACCAGGGACTGCAGTGATGCCTCTTGCACTGAGATGCAGTGCCTTAGACCACTGCGCCACTCAGGAGACACAGATATTTGGAAATGTTGTTGAAATAGTGCTCCCTCCATGTACGTATATACACAAAATTCCTTTTTCTTATTTTCCTCTGTCTATCTATCTAATGAAAATGTAGAAAAATTGCAAATGTAGGCTTTGTAAATTTACCGAAACTATTATTTTAAAGACATTTTTCAATTACCATTCAGAATAAGTAGTTAGAAGAAAAAAAGAAAAAATTTGTTGCAAAAGAACAAACAATAGATTCCTCAATACAACAAATACATTCAATATTAGAAATAGTTCATGTACAATAGCAATGTGTAAACCTTAATAAATCCTTGACCAAAAGTACACATTGATGTTGTCTTTATTGGTGAAAGAGAGAACAAGTTAACAAGTATTTTCAAATTCATAGTAATGAGTGATTGCATTATGTGAGTTAAATGCTATAACACAGAATAAAACAATTAATTAAAGTCCCATGATGGTAGTGACCAGGGGTATGCATTCCTGTTCTTGGAGTGCCACAGGTAATGCAGGATTTTGCGCCAACTAGTCACAACACCTGACCAAATGAGCTAATTGATCAGTTCAGAGATAAATTCAACACACCTGTCTTCCAATTTGGGAGGAATGTGATGCTGTTTTTTCCCCTTCATCTCGGCCTTTGACCCCCGTTCTGGTTTGATCCCCAGGAAACTTCTAGAATAAAAAGCAGGTAAAATAACTGTTTGTTTTGGCTGTGTTTCAGATTATTTTGTGCCCAACAGAAATTCATGGTGAATAACACTGTCCTTTTGGAGTCATGTTATTGTAAATAAGAATAGAATATGTTTCTAAACACTTCTACATTAATGTGGATGCTACCATGATTATGGATAAACTTGAATGAATCGATAATAATGATGAGTAAGAAAGTCAGAGACAGACGCACAAATATCATACCCCCAAGACATGCTAACCTCTCATCATTACAATGTACCTTTATAGAGTCAAAAGCTTGATGTAATCATTCATATGCTATGAATTTGGGTGCTGTAATTTCTAAACAGTTAACCTGATATGGATGAAAATACCCTCAAATTAAAGCTGAAAATGTGCACTTTAACCTCTGTAGTCATTGTATCATTTAAAATATAAACTTTTGAAGTATAGAGACAAAAGGAAAAAGATGCTTCAGTGTCCCAAAAATGTGTTGGCGATTTCATTCTGTACAAGTGATGGGCGTGAATAAGAATAAATTGGAATGAATGGGAGTGAAAAGTCAACTATGGTCAGTGTTCTACTTTAAATAGTTGAAAACAACTCACACTACAAACACATGATGTTGATGCAGGGGGTGCTTGGGATATTCTGTTCAATCTCAGTTCAATGCAGTAACTAAAAGGCAAAAGACCAAGAAAATTAAAAAATGTGATCAATTACGTGGACAAAGATATAACAAATAAAAAAACATTTTGAAATAAAAGTTCCTCTGGACTTTCCTTTAAGTATTCTGCAATGCAGGATATCAGTTTTACTGTGTCTTCGCATAACTCTGTCACCATATTTTGTTTCAAGGAAGTCCTTGATGCTCTTTCCTTTTCTTGAGATTTCCTCAGCCAGCTATGCCATGGAGGGTGTTTGTGTGATCGGAGAGATGGGCTGCCTCGAACAGGTAGGGCCACTCCTCCATGTGTTCACACTGCTTTCCATGTTAATTGCAATACACTGGATGCAAATGTTTTTGTATGCATTCTTCAGCTCTGTTTTCTTTTCAATCAGTTCTTCCGTGAGAGTCAAATTACATTTGAATTTATCACGATGCGGCTGCAGTGGAGCAGGTTGAGAGCTTCAAGTTCCTTGGTGTCCACAGCACCAACAAACTAACATGGTCCAAGCACACCATGACAGTCCTGAAGCGAGCACGTCAAAACCTATTCCCCCTCAGGAGACAAAAGATGTTGCATGCACATCTGAGCAAGAGGACAAGTACATTTGAGAAATAGACGCCTAACAAGTTCTCAACTGGCAGCTTCATTAAATAGTACCCGCAAAACACCCGTCTCAACGTCAACAGTGTAGAGGCAACTCTGGGTTGCTGGCCTTCTAGGAAGTGTAGGTCCTGGATGTCAGGAAGCTTGGCCCCAATGATGCACTGGGCAGTACACACTACCCTCTGTAGATCCTTACGGTCGGATGACGAGTAGATCCTATACCAGGCGGTGATGCAACTGGTCAAGATGCTCTCGATGGCGCAGAAATATAACCTTTGAGCATCTGGGGACCCATGCCAAATCTTTTCAGTCTTCCGAGGAGGAAAAGGTGTTGTCGTGCCCTCTTCACCATTGTTTTTGTTTTTTTGGACCATGATTGTTTGTTGGTGATGTGGACACCAAGGAACTTGAAACTCTCGACCCGCTCCACTACAGCCCCGTCAATGTGAATGGGTGTGTGCTCGGCCCCTCCTTTTCCTGTAGTCTACGATTAGCTCCTTTGTCTTGCTCATGTTGTGGGAGAGGTAGTTGTCCTGGCACCACACTGCCAGGTCTCTGAACTCCTCCCTATAGGCTCATTGTTGTCGGTGATCAGGCCTACCACTTGTGTTGTCAGCAAACTTAATGATGGTGTTGGAGTTGTGCTTGTCCACACAGTCATGGGTGAACAGGGAGTACAGGAGAGGACTAAGCATGCACCCCTGAGGGGCCCCTGTGTTGAGGATCAGCGTGTCAGATGTGCTGTTGCCTGCCACTCCACGCATCCATAACGATCTGAACATTTTGACTTCCTTCTCCCACCATTTTCACCCCATCTTCACTCCCTGCTTGCCTCTTTGTTGGTGCAGAGGTCAGCCTCAAGGAGTTCTTGATTTCCGTTTTCCATCTGTACAAGGAGTGAACCGTATCCCGTTCCAATGACACTCTTTCCACTTCTGTCTTGGAAAGAGCTGGGATAATTCTCTAGGATCTCTTTAGCAACTTGCCAAGCTTTTGTCTTCCGTGCCTGGTCTCTTTGCTAAGTAGATCATCAGTGACAATACAAACCATCTCTCTTCTTAGTGATTTACCTGGTCTCTTCTTTTCTTCCATTGCAAGAGTGTGGTTAGAGTAATTTGTGGCAAGGAATTGTGAACACCGCACTGGATGGGGAACTGGGACCTGCTCTTAATGTTGGAGGAGGCTCTGACGAAACTGGCTGGAGGGCTTGGGGACAGCCGTTGGTCCTATGGATAGAACACATCACAAAATAACAAAAACAAAGCATGAACGATGGTAGACGTTCAGTTTATTGATTAAGTAACATTTGAGCGCATGATAAGATCATTAAAATTCTTCAATATGTAGAATTCACACCTGGACTTATATTTATAATGTGCACCATACAAAACTGTCAATGACAGCAATCAATCTGGTATCTATATATAGGTCACAGCATAATTAGAAATACAGCATACTCTATATGCTGTATATACATTTAGTCGGGGCATGGACTCTACAATGTGTCAAAAGCTTTCCACAGGGATGCTGGTCCATGTTGAATCCAATGCTTCCCACAGTTGTGTCAAGTTGGCTGGAAGTCTTTTGTGTGGTGCACCATTCTTGATACACACAGGAAAATGTTGTGAAAAACCCAACAGAAATGCAGTTCTTGTCACATAGGTGAACAGGTGCTATTTGAGTGATATCCAACTGTTTGTGATATCTGAAGGACACAATAAAAGAGCCTTTCTTTGCCATGACAATCATGGGTCCTACTATCTGAACTGACATGCGCTACCCTGTTATCATACCTAAATAGCTAGCTGACATTAGCCAAGTTAATCTGAACGAGCGAGTGAGCTAACAAACTACTAATTTAGCTGGCAGTACAGCATCCTTTCACCACATTAGACAGCTAGAAAATTCATGATGTCCTCATACGGGAGTCTGTTCATTCACTCATTACAGAGCTGGGCCTTGAGATTCATAATAGCCAGGGCTAGGTTTCCCAAAAGCATAACGTTAGTAACCCTAAGGTAGTATTTTAGTTTGAATGGAATTAAGATGATCTTAGTGATACGATGCTTTTGAGATACCCAGACCAGAACTTTAAGCTAAGTTACAGTAGTTAAAATAGCTAGTCCAATGTTAATTCACTGCCAAGTGACAGCATTTACCATCGGACCCTGGCTGTAGCCAGTTAACTAGCTACGTAACAGTAACATTAGCTAACTTAGCTAACACACCAGCAGCAACAAACGTATGATATCAAGCACATCTATTATATAGCTAGCGTATATAGCTTGCCAGTGAAATTGTTTATGGTGGAGGTGTTCAACTTTGAGAATTTCAAGAAGGCACCAAAACTTAATTAACTAACGACAGGTAGTTAGCTAACAGTCCAGGCAATAACACAATTATATTACAGAGCTAGGTTATATGATACATTTTTACAATAGCTGCTGGAAATAAAAAATGTATGTTTAGCTACAGTACATTTTAATTTCAAGGCACAGCTTTGTATTGAACTAACGTTAGCTAGCTACAGCACATCATCAGGCAGCTAATCTTCCATCAACGAGGATGGAGCTATAACGTTATCCTAAAATATAATTAACGATACAGTGCATTCGGAAAGTATTCAGATCCCTTGATATTTTCCACATTTTGTTACGATACAGCCTTGTTAGAAAATGTATTAAAAAGCAGGTTTTCCTCATCAATCTACACACAATTCCCCATACTGGAAAAGAAAAAACAGGTTTTTAGAAACAATTTGCAAAATGTGAACTATCACATTTAAATATTCAGACCCTTTACTCAATACTTTGTTGAAGCAACTTTGGCAGTGATTACAGCCTTGGGTCTTCTTGGTTATGACACTACAAGCTTTGCACACCTGTATTTGTGGATTTTATCCCATTCTTCTCTGCAAATCCTTTCAAGCTCTGTCAGGTTGGATGGGGAGCGTCGCTCCACAGCTATTTTCTGGTCTCTCTAGAGATGTTCGATCGAGTTCAAGTCTAGGCTCTGGCTAGGCCACTCAAGGAAATTCGTAGACCTGTCCCTACGTCACTCCTGCGTTGTCGGAAGGTGAACCTTTGCTCCAGTCTGAGGTCCTGAGCCCTCTGGAGTAGGTTTTCATCAAGTATCTCTCTGTACATTGCTCCGTTCATCTTTCCCTGGATCCTGACTAGTCTCCCAGTCCCTGCTGCTGTAAGACATCTTCACAGCATAATGCTGCCACCACCTTGCTTCACCATAGGGATGTTGTCAGGTTTCCTCCAGACGTGACAATTGGCATTCAGGCCAAGAGTTCAATCTTGGTTTCATTAGACCAGAGTCCTTTAGGTACCTTTTGGGCAATTCCAAGCGGGCTGTCATATGTCTTTTATTGAGGAGTGGCTTCTGTCTGGCCACTCTACCAAAAATGCATGATTGGTGGAGTGCTGCAGAGATGGTTGTCCTTCTGGAAAGTTCTCCCATCTCCACAGAGGAACTCTGGAGCTCTATCAGAGTGACCATTTAGTTCTTGGTCACCTCCCTGACCAAGGCCCTTCTCCCCTGATTGCTCAGTTTGGCCGGGCGGCCAGAACCAGGAAGAGTCTTGGTGGTTCCAAAATTCTTCCATTTAAGAATGATGGAGGCCACTGTGTTGTTGGGGATCTTCAATGCTGCAGACATTTTTTAGTACCTTTCCCCAGATCTGTGCCTCGACACAATCCTGTCTCGGAGCTCTACGGACAATTCCTTCGACCTCATGGCTTGGTTTTTGCTCTGACATGCACTCTCAACTGTGGGACCTTATATAGACAGGTGTGTGCCTTTCCATATCATGTCCAATCAATTGAATTTACCACAGGTGGACTCCAATCAAGTTGTAGAAGCATCTCAAGGATGATCCATGGAAACAGGATGAATCTGAGCTCAATTTCGAGTCTCATGGCAAATGGTCTGAATACTTATGTAAATAAGGTATTTCAGCTTATATTTTATATTTTCTGCAAAAATGTCTAAACCTGTTTCCACTCTGTCATTTCGGAGTATTATGTGTAGATTAATGGGGGGGGGGGATTATTGAATCCATTTTAGAATAAGGCTGTAAGGTAACAAAATGTGGAAAAGGTGAAGGGGTCTGAGTACTTTCTGAATGCACTGTATGTCCAGTAACCGTCATAAAATGTATACCCTAAATTATTTACCACAGAGGTGTTCAACTTTCAAGGCAAAAACATTTCTGAAAACAAAGTTTGGCACATGGCAGTCCTCAGTTGTCTCTCCAGTAAAATTACGGATATTTTTTTACAGTGTACTTAGACAAGGGGGAGGTTTGAATAGGGGGGATTGATTCAATCTCTGTGACACTGAGCCGCTATGGAGCCTGGGAGCTGCTCCATTCCCCCTCACCCCTACCTCCCTCTCACCCCTCTGGCCCCCTCATTCCTTCAATATGATCCATGATATCCACAGGTCTGGAAATCTTGTTGTTGACCAGCCAGATTAAATTTAGCCACTCAAAGTCTAGTATTCTGGATGATGGGATTTTTTTTCTTCCTTTAAAAGGGAAAGACATTCTTGATGACTAATGTCCTAGCTAGCTGCGTACTACTTTCTCTCACACTCGCTGGCAGAGTTAAAAGTAGAAGCAGAGAGTAAACAGACTTTCTTTTGTTCACCGTTGAACTGAACATAGTTTCTGTCCCACATTCAAGTGACGATAGAAAGCTGATAGCTGGTAGTGATAGTGACACTGACAACACGTGTGAATGAACCTACTCAGGCCATCTCTATCTCTTTCTCTCTCTCTCTCCATTAAATGGCCCGGACACCCAAAGACAAATAGTTTCTTCCTTTGTGAAGATACCGGTATACGACACAGGGGAAGAATGACACGTTGGTGTGGGTGGGTGTGAGAGGGGGAATTCCATCCAGGGCGATGTAAGGTGTGGTGGAGGATAATCTCTGACCACTTTAAAGAGAGCCAGCCATAAGTGTGTGTGTGTGTGTGTGTGTGTCCATATGGTTAAAAGTGCTTTAGCTCCATCATGTCCAACTAGCATCCACTTCACATATTTTGTAAAACAATTTTTTTACTACCATGTTTTTATGTTAGGATTTGTATTATAGTAATGTATGCTCATTTTTATTGCGTGCGTGAGTGACTCCTCAGCCAAGCCAGCTGCATGTGTGTTCAGTCTGAGGGCTCATTATTGTGCAGGTGCTCCATTGTTCTGTCCGTGGCCCTTTTCATCCTCACCCCTCTCCAAAACACAACCTAACTATGCAGGGTTGAACTGAGTCAGGCCAGCCAAGATGCAGCAAAACTCCCATCAAAGAAAGCAAAAAGGATCCTTTGTCCTGGAAAAAAATAATATAGGCCTACCAGTAAGTAGTATTGTTAGGTGAGATAAAAATGTGGTAGAGAGAGGTGGGATGTTAGATGTGGTTCTGTAGTCATACACCTACAAAGGCAGGGGAATTCTGACATTCTGATTTAAAGAGCTGGACAATTTTCAGAGAGTATGATAGAGAGACTACATTCTAATCCTTAACTTGCTCTTTTTTTATGGAAAAGAACGATCGGAATGTACAGCCGTGATTATCAAAACATGTCCATGTCCCAGGATAATTCCAAGCCACAGACATCATCAACAACACAGCACTGATGTGATGTGGAGAGAAGAGCTGTGGTAGTGTTGGTCTACTGATATCCCCTGGTGCATGGATGACTTCATGGGAAAGTCCTATTGGTCCTTCAGCCGCGACTATGGCATGCAGTCAGTAATGAATGAGGTGTTGGCCGATGATTTGAGAATAGAATAACATCAATGTTATGCCCTCATATGCTAGTCTCTTATGACAGATATTAAAGACATGCTCCGGTACCTTGGCGACTAAGAAAGTATTTTTTAAACCTACACACATGCCCTCCACGTTGACCAGCCCCCTATTAATTAGAGTTTGAGCCAATGAGCTTCAACCCCTCTCATTTGAGAGTCAGCAAGCAAGAGGCCTGTCCGGTGTTATCCAATGAGGTTGCATGGCGGGCCCAGCGGCTCAATGGACACAGCAGAGGGAGACACAGAGCAATGATGTGGCGAACATTCAGTTTGGCAAAAAAGTATTTAGTCAAATCAAATCAAATCAAATCAAATTTATTTATATAGCCCTTCGTACATCAGCTGATATCTCAAAGTGCTGTACAGAAACCCAGCCTAAAACCCCAAACAGCAAGCAATGCAGGTGGAGAAGCACGGTGGCTAGGAAAAACTCCCTAGAAAGGCCAATACCTAGGAAGAAACCTAGAGAGGAACCAGGCTATGTGGGGTGGCCAGTCCTCTTCTGGCTGTGCCGGGTGGAGATTATAACAGAACATGGTCAAGATGTTCAATGTTCATAAATGACCAGCATGGTCGAATAATAATAAGGCAGAACAGTTGAAACTAGAGCAGCAGCACAGTCAGGTGGAAGTTGAAACTGGAGCAGCAGCATGGCCAGGTAGACTGGGGACAGCAAGGAGTCATCATGTCAGGTAGTCCTGGGGCATGGTCCTAGGGCTCAGGTCAGTTGAAACTGGAACAGCAGCATGGCCAGGTGGACTGGGGACAGCAAGGAGTCATCATGTCAGGTAGTCCTGGGGCATGGTCCTAGGGCTCAGGTCCTCCGAGAGAGAGAAAGAAAGAGAGAAGGAGAGAATTAGAGAACGCACACTTAGATTCACACAGGACACCGAATAGGACAGGAGAAGTACTCCAGATATAACAAACTGACCCCAGCCCCCCGACACATAAACTACTGCAGCATAAATACTGGAGGCTGAGACAGGAGGGGTCAGCCACCAATTGTGCAGGTTCTCCCACTTAAAAATATGAGAGAGGCCTGTAATTTCCATCATAGGTACACTTCAACTATGACAGACAAAATGAGAAAAAAAATCCTGAAAATCACATTGTAGGATTTTTAATGAATTTATTTGCAAATTATGGTGGAAAATAAGTATTTGGTCACCTACAAACAAGCAAGATTTCTGGCTCTCACAGACCTGTAACTTCTTCTTTGAGGCTCCTCTGTCCTCCACTCGTTACCTGTATTAATGGCACCTGTTTGAACTTGTTATCAGTATAAAATACACCTGTCCACAACCTCAAACAGTCACACTCCAAATTCCACTATGGCCAAGACCAAAGAGCTGTCAAAGGACACCAGAAACAAAATTGTAGACCTGCACCAGGCTGGGAAGTCTGAATCTGCAATAGGTAAGCAGCTTGGTTTGAAGAAGTCAACTGTGGAAGCAATTATTAGGATTATGGAAGACATACAAGACCACTGATAATCTCCCTCGATCTGGGGCTCCACGCAAGATCTCACCCCGTGGGGTCAAAATGATCACAAGAACGGTGAGCAAAAATCCCAGAACCACATGGGGGGACCTAGTGAATGACCTGCAGAGAGCTGGGACCAAAGTAACAAAGCCTACCATCAGTAACACACTACGCCGCCAGGGACTCAAATCCTGCAGTGCCAGACGTGTCCCCCTGCTTAAGCCAGTACATGTCCAGGCACGTCTGAAGTTTGCTAGAGAACATTTGGATGATCCAGAAGAAGATTGGGAGAATATCATATGGCAAGATGAAACCATAATATAACTTTTTGGTAAAAACTCAACTCGTCGTGTTTGGAGGACAAAGAATGCTGAGTTGCATCCAAAGAACACCATACCTACTGTGAAGCATGGGGTTGGAAACATCATGCTTTGGGGCTGTTTTTCTGCAAAGGGACCAGGACGACTGATCCGTGTAAAGGAAAGAATGAATGGGGCCATGTATCATGAGATTTTGAGTGAAAACCTCCTTCCATCAGCAAGGGCATTGAAGATGAAACGTGGCTGGGTCTTTCAGCATGACAATGATCCCAACCACACCGCCCGGGCAACAAAGGAGTGGATTCATAAGAAGCATTTCAAGGTCCTGGAGTGGCCTAGCCAGTCTCCAGATATCAACCCCATAGAAAATCTTTGGAGGGAGTTGAAAGTCTGTGTTGCCCAGCAACAGCCCCAAAACATCACTGCTCTAGAGGAGATCTGCATGGAGGAATGGGCCAAAATACCAGCAACAGTGTGTGAAAACCTTGTGAAGACTTACAGAAAATGTTTGACCTCTGTCATTGCCAACAAAGGGTATTTAACAAAGTATTGAGAAACTTTTGTTATTGACCAAATACTTATTTTCCACCATAATTTGCAAATACATTAATTTAAAATCCTACAATGTGATTTTCTGGATTTTTATTTCTCATTTTGTCTGTCATGTGTACCTATGATGAAAATTACAGGCCTCTCTCATCTTTTTAAGTGGGAGAACTTGCACAATTGGTGGCTGACTAAATACTTTTTTTGCCCTACTGTATCTGCACAAAGTGTCCCTTCAGAAAGTATTCATACCACTTGACTTATTCCACATTTTGCTGTGTTACAGTCTGATTTAAAAATAAAAATATTTATCTCACCCATTTACTACACACCATACCCCATAATTTTTTTATGTTTGCAAATGTACCGAAATATCTCATTTACATAAGTATTCACACCCCTGAGTCAATACATGTTAGAATCATCTTTGGCAGTGATTTCAGCTGTAAGTCTTTCTGGGTAGGTCTCTACGAGCTTTGCACACCTTGATTGTACAATATTTGCTCATTATTCTTGAACAAAAATATCTAGCTCTGTCAAATTTTCAAGACTTGACAGATTTTCAAGCAGATTTGAGTCAGAACTCAGGAACATTCAGTCTTCTTGATGAGCAACTCCAGTGTAGATTTGTCCTTGTGTTTTAGGTTATTGTGGAAAGCAGACTGAAGCAGGTTTTCCTTTAGGATTTTGCCTGTGACTTGCTCCGTTCCTTTTTTTTCATACTGGAAAAACTCCCCAGTCCTTAACAATTACAAGCATACCCATAACATGATTCAGCCCCACTATGGTTGACAAAATGGAGAGTGTTTACTCAGTAATGTGCTGTATTGGATTTGCCCCAAACATAACACTTTATATTCAGAACAAAAGGGAATTGCTTTGCCAAATTCTTTTGCAGTGTTACTTTAGTGCCCTGTTGCAAACAAGATGCATGTTTTGGAATACTTGTTTTATGTACAGTCTTCCTTGTTTTCACTCTGTTAATTAAGTTAGTATTGTGAAGTAACTCCAATGTTGTTGATCCAATGTTGTTGATCCATCCTCAGTTTTCTCCTATGACTGCCATGACATGTTTTAACAATTGGCCTAATGGTGAAATCCCTAAGCCTTTTCCTTTCTCTCCAGCAACTGAGTTAGGAAGGACACCTGTATCTTTGTAGTGACTGGGTGTATTGATACTCCATCCATATTGTAAATAATAACTTCACCAGGGGTATTCAATGTCAGCTTTTTTATTTTTACCCATCTACCAATAGATTAACAACTTTGCGAGGGATTTGAAAATCTCCCTGGTCTTTGTCGTTGAACCTGTGTTTGAAATTCACTGCTAGACTGAGGAACCTTACATATACTTGTATGTGTGGGGTACTGAGATGAGAGAGTCATTCAAAGATCATGTAATGATAAAAAAAACATGCAACTTATTATGTGACTTTGTTAGGCACATTTTAACTACTGAACCTTTTTAGGCTTGCCATAAAGGGGTTAAATACTTATTGACTCAAGACATTTCAGCTTTTTTTTATTTTTTATTAATTTGTAAAAAAATGAAGAAAAAGAACTCCACTTTGATATTTTGGCATACTGTGTGGACGCCAATGACAAAAAAAATCACAATGTTATCAATTTCAAATTCAGGTTGTTATACACAACAAAATGTGGAAAAATTCAAGGGGTGTGAATACTTTCTGAAAGCACGGTATGTGACTTAGTAACCACTTTTGAGTCGTGAGCGCTTCTGTCAGAACTACTGGCTAAAAAGTATATAAAAGCACCAGAGAATCTCTCTAATAGCAGGAGATTTGTTCTGGGGTGCCAAGATTACTCAAAGACTCAAACTATACCATTCAAAAGGCAGCTTTGTGAGCTCTCTCTCTCTCTCTCTCTCTCTCTCTCTCTCTCTCTCTCTCTCTCTCTCTCTCTCTCTCTCTCTCTCTGACGACAGTAGGTATAAGACGACAATGTTCAGTTCTTCAAACTAATGACTGGCGCCTGCTAGGGGGGAAGGAGAGGGAGAAAAAAACAGTTTCTCTGTATCTGAAAGACGAAAAATGAAAAATTTGCTTTTGACCTGTATCTCATGGTAGACAGATTGTCCATATTAATATACTAGGCATTGCTAAATATAGGTTCAACATTGCGATTCGTTACCGAGAAGGATATGGAATCAAAGCGTACAGTGAGTGGAGTCTGTCTGGCAGACTGACTGAATGGGTTTTCCTTTGGGTGTGGACACAAGTCCAGAGTTTGCTGTGGTTATCATTCGATCGTGTTTAATTTCACAGAGTTTGACGTTTTGGCTCGCTATCAGGGGAAGGGAGTGAGTGCCATGCCACACACAGTCTCTGATTCCTTGATGATTTCTTAGATGATGCAAAGGCTGCGATACCATCTTGCGTTTTCCAACCCTCCTCAAATGCCCCCCCCCCCCGAGATGTTTTGTTTTATCTTGGATTACGGACGAGAAATGGGATGCGTGCCCACACCACCGGCCACAGAACTTCTCTTGTAATAAACGGCCATTGTGTGTGATTTCATGTCTTCTAAATACTTTTATTGTTGACATTCTCAGGTGCGTTCTGAACATTCCTTGATTCCATGCCAGCAACCACAGCATAGGTAACTGTTAAAGAAGGAAGAATAAAGAAGCATTGAGTCCTAAGAGGGTAGTTACCGGGGTGAGAGAGTTTCAAGAGATCTTAACCACTACAGTATGACTATCAGTGAAACTACAACATGAAATGCTTAATTACGAGCCCTTCCCAACAATGCAGAAAGGGAGAAAATAGAGAAATAATTCAAAAGTCATAATAAACACACAATGAGTAAAGATAACTTGGCTATATACACGGGGAACTAGTACTGAGTCTATGTGCAGGGATACGAGGTAATTGAGGTAGCTATGTATAATATAACTAGGAATATGAGTCAAAAGGGTCAATGCAGACAGCATGGGTAGCGATATGGTTAACTATTTAAGTCTTATGGCTTGGGGTAGAAGCTATTCAGGGTCCTGTTGGTTCCAGACTTGGTGCATCGGTACCGCTTGCCATTACGGTAGCAGAGAGAACAGTCTATGACTTGGTTGGCTGGAGTCTTTAACACTTTTTAGGTCCTTCCTCTGACACCGCCTGGTATAGAGGTTCTGGAATGCAGGGAGCACGGCCCCAGTTATGTACTGGGCCGTACGCATTACCCTCTGTAACGCCTTGCGGTTTCATGCCAAGCAGTTGCCATACCAAGCGGCTATGCAGCCAGTCAAGATGCTCTCAATGGTGCACCCGTTGAACTCTTTGAGGATCTGAGAGCCCATGCCAAATCTTTTCAGCTTCCTGAGGGGGAAGAGGCGTTGTCATGCCCTCTTCACGACTCTGTTGGTGTGTGTGGACCATGATAGATCCTTAGTGATGAAGACACTGAGGAACTTGACGCTCTCGACCCGCTCCACTACACCCCCGTCGATGTGAATGGGGGTGTGATTGGCCCTCCGTTTCCTGTGGTCCACAATCAGCTTCTTTGTCTTGCTGACGTTGAGTGAGAGGTTGTTGTCCTGGCAAAACACTGCCAGGTCTCTGACCTCCTCCCTACAGGCTGTCTCATCATTGTCGGTGATTAGGCCTACCACCGTCGTGTTGTCAGAAAATGTAATGATGTTGTTGGAGTCGTGCGTGTCTACCCAGTCGTGTGTGAACCGGGTGTACGGGAAGAGAGTAAGCACTCACTCCTGAGGGTGTGTTGAGGGTCAGCATGGTGGATGTGTTGTTGCCTACCCTCACCACCTGGGGGCGGCCCATCAGGTAGTTCAGGATCCAGTTGCAGAGGGATGTGTTCAGTCCCAGGGTCCTTAGCTTACTGATGACCTTGGAGGGTACTATGGTGTTGAACGCTGAGCTATAGTCAATGAACAGCATTCTCACATAAGTATTCCTCTTGTCCAGGTGGGAAAGGGCAGTGTGGAGTGCAATAGAGATTGCGTCATCTGTGGATCTGTTGAGGCGGTATGCAAATTGGAGTGAGTCCAGGGTGTCTGGGATGATGGTGTTGATGTGATCCATGACCAGCCTTTCAAAGTATTCATTGGCTACAGATGTGAGTGCTGAAGGTGGTTATCACTGGCTATTTACAGACTAATCAAGCAGGAACACATTTTCATTTAATTTCTACCAGGAACAGATACCTATGTTCCAAAGGTTCCAAAACCGGGATCATCATCAGATTTTATGCTATGTTTTTTCTCCACAGATAAGGAGTTGGGTGATTCTTTCCTAAAAAGGTGGTGGTGTCATTGAGAGAATGTGTTGTTACTAGACAACTAGGTCCAGCTAAGCCAGACTGAGGTAATGGTCTATAGATTCCTCTTCTCTTACCTCATCATTCTTGCTACTGCTGCTGCACTGAGTAACGCCTCAATTATCTCATATACTCACTCACTTCCTGCTTGTCTGCCTTGACCAGATGCTTATCAGCTGAGGTAAGGCTGCTTGTAAGGCCCAGGAGCAGCTCTCTGTGTCAGGCTAGTGACCTGTAAGGCAGACAAATAAAATAAAATTGTATTTGTCACGTTTCATAAACAACAAGTGCAGACTAATAGTGAAATGCTTGCTTACGGGCCCTTCCCAACAATGCAGAGAGAAAAAGAGAGAAATAATAACACCAGGAATAAATAAACAATCAGTAACAATAACTTAGCTATATACACAGGGTACCATTACCGAGTTAATGTGCAGGGGTACGAGGAAATTTAGGTAGATATGTACATATAGGTAGGGATAAAGTGACTAAACAACAGGATAGATAATAAACAGTAGCAGCAGCGTATGTGATGAGTCAAAAGAGTTAGTGCAAAAAGGGTAAATCCAGATAGTGAAATAGTTCACCAATAGCTACCTGGACTGACTATTTAGCTGTCTTATGGCTTGGGGGTAGAAGCTGTTCAGGGTCCTGTTGGTTCCAGACTTGGTGCATCGGTACCGCTTGTCCTGCGGTAGCAGAGAGAACAGTCTGACTTGGGTGGCTGACAATTTCTAGGGGGTTTTCTCTGACACCGCCTGGTATAGAGGTCCTGGTTGGCAGGGAGCTCTGCCCCAGTGATGTACAGGGCTGTACACACTTCCCTCTGTAGCACCTAGTGGTCAGATGCCAAGCAGTTGCCATACCAAGTGGTGATGCAGTCAGTCAAGATGCTTTCAATGGTACAGCTGAGGGACTTTTTGAGGATCTGAGGGCCCATGACAAATCTTTTCCGCCTCCTGAGGGGGAATAGGCGTTGTTGTGCCTTCTTCAAGACTGTGTTGGCGTGTGTGGACCATGATAATTCCTTAGTGATGTGGACACAGATAAACTTTTAGCTCTCAACCCTACAGCCCCATTGAGGTGGATGGGGGCATGCTCAGACCTCTGTTTCCTGTAGTCCATGATCAGCTCCTTTTGTCTTGATGGCATTGAGGGAGATTTTGGTGTCCTGGCACCACAATGCCAGGTCGCTGACCTCTTATCTATAGGCTGTTTCATCATTTTCAGTGATTAGGTCAACCACATACCCTCACTACCTTGGGGCGGCCTGTCAGGAAGTCCAGGATCCAGTTGCAGAGGGAGGTGTTCAGTCCCAGGTTTCTGAGATTAGTGATAAGCTTGTAGGGCACTATGGTGTTGAATGCTGAGCTATTGTCAATAAACAACATTCTCAGGTAGGTGTTCATCTTGTCCAGGTGGGAGAGGGCAGTGTGAAGTGCAATAAAGATTGTCATCTGTGGATCTGTTGGGGTGGTATGCGAATTGGTGTGGGTCCAGGGTGTCTGGGATGATGGTGTTGATGTGATCCATGACCAGCCATTCAAAGCATTTCATGGCTACAGATGTGAGTGCTACAGGCCGATAGTCATTTAGACAGGTTGCCTTGGTGTTCTTGGGCACAGGGACTATGATGGTCTCCTTGAAACATGTAGGTTTTACAGACGGGGTCAGGGAGAGATTCAAAATATCAGTGAAGACACTTGCCAGCTGGTCTGAGTACGTGTTTTGGTAATTAGTTCCGATTACCTGTTTAAAGGTCTTACTAACACAGGATAGAGCGTAATCACACAGTCATCTGGAATAGCTGGTGCTCTCATGCATGGTTCAGTGTTGTTTGCCTCAAAGCCAGTATATAATTAATTTAGCTCGTCTGGTAGGCTCGGGTCACTGGGCAGCTCGCGGCTGTGTTTCCCTTTGTAATAAGTGATAGTTTGCAGGCCCTGCCACATCCGACGAGCGTTATAGCCAGCATAGTAGGATTCGATCTTAGTCCTGTATTGACGTTTTGACTGTTTGATGGTTTGTCGGAGGTCATAGCGGAATTCTAATAAGCATCTGGATTAGTGTCCCGCTCCTTGAAAGCGTCGGCTCTAACCTTTCGCTCTGTGTGGATGATGCCTGTAATTAATGGTTTCTGGTTGGGATATGTATGTACCCTCCCTGTGGGGACGATATCGTTGATGCACTTATTAATGACTGATGTGGTAAACTTCTAAATGTTATCGGATGAATCCTGGAACATATTCTAGTCTGTAGCAGCCAAACAGTCCTGTAGCTAAGCATCCGCTTCATTGGACGACTTCCGTATTGAGCACATCACTGGTAGAGTTATGGTCAGATTTGCCAAATGGAGGGCAAAGGAGAGCTTAGTATGCCTTTCTGTGTGTGGAGTAAAGATGATCTAGAGTTTTTTCGCCTTCAGTTGTACAGGTGACATGCTGGTAAAAATGAGGTAAAACAGATTTCAATTTCCCTGCATTAAAGGGTCCTGTTGGTTCCAGACTTGGTGCATCGGTACCACTGCATTAAAATCACCAACCACTAGACGTGTCGACTCTGGATGTGCATTTTCTGGTTTGCTTATGGCCCTATACTGTTGATTGATTGTGGTCTTAGTGCCAGCATCGGTTTGTGGTGGTAAATAGACAGCTATGAAAAATATCGATGAAAGCTCTCTTGGTAAATATTATGGTCTGCAGCTTGTCATGAGGTACTCTAACTCAGGTGAGCAAAACTTTGAGACTTCCTTAACAGCTGGTGGGGCAATTTCTAATGTTATTAACAAAGAGACACACACCTTCACCCTAATAATGGCAGAAGCTGCTGTTCTGTCTTTAAAAAAAAAAATTACAACGTTTTATTATGTATCAAAAGTGTTATTGTCCAAATCTTTCTTGGCTATGCACAGAAAAGTAATGTTCTTTATGAAAGTTGACTGTTTTGAATACATCTGATTATTCTCCTTTAAGCACATGTTTGTTCCAGTTGTCTTAGTGAGAATAAAAAATGTTCATTCCAATGTTATTGTTTTCCAATAGAAAAAGAAGACAGAGATACAAACATTGACATTCATTGTACTGTTGAATGGGATGGCACATTTAGAGGACAAAACAAAACTTAACTCACATACACATACAAAAATACAATTTTAAAATCCTTTTAGGTGGTATCTATTATAAGAAGACAGCATATAAGAAGACAGTCATTACAAGCAGGGTAGTTCAACTAAAAATAAATATTGAGTGGAGTACAGCAAATAGTAGCAGCAGATCATCAACCTACTTATGAAGGGGGAATAGCCCCCTTAGACCCCAATAGACCATTTATCCAGTTTTGGCTGCCATATTTGTAAAACATGGGAATTCTATTGGAGGTATTGTATTGAAACTTTTCCATATGCATTACATTCCCTAAATCCCCTAACCACATTTAAAAGGTAGGTAAGTCTCCAATTGCAATATGAGCCTTTTGGCTAATAGAGTCTCTTCCTGATTATTCCCATCAACTGTACCAAACAGAGCGATCAATGGGTCTGGGGTTATAACTCTATCAAAGGCTTTACATAAGTAATAAAAAATGAGATCCCAGTAAGTATGTGACTTAGGACATGTCCAAAATAAGTGAGTCAAAGTCCCCTCATCCTGCTTGCACCTCTTACACAGTGGTGAGTTGTCGGGGAATATTTTATGCAGTTTAACCTTGGAGTAATGTAACCTGTGTATCACCTTAAACTAAACAAGGTTGTGTCTGGCATTCACTGATCTGTGGTTTATATTCCTGAGAGCTTCTACCCAGTCCTCATCTGAGATTTCTGAACCAAGTTCCTCCTCCCGAGCCCTTTTAATGGTGTCTGTGGATACCTCTATGTGGGCCTGTAGCACATCATAAAGTCTAGTTACGTGCTGCTGTGCGTTTTGTTGCTTGCGTTACTTTGCTACCTGCCAACTTTAAGGTTTTTACTTTTTAATTACCATTTTATATTTACATTTTTTCCCTTGCTTGACTTTTTTCATTCAACTTTTCCACACCGGATGCTTTATCTGGACATGGCTCTAGAGAACCTCCACCAGCCGAAGCTAAGTAGTAACATTAACATTATGCCTTCTAATTGCAGTTGCTGTACTCATAATATACAGGAGAGCGATAGCCTTATGGAGAGGATAGCCATGCTGCAAGCTCAGCTTCAGACACAATCGTTAGGCAAGGGTAATTTAAGTGTCGGAAAGGATGAAACCGTGTCTGTGCCACAAATAAGTACATATAGTAATATAAATCCCCTCGCACAGTCCCCGCAGCCGGACAATTTTCTCATTGCTTCTGGAAGGAAATGCTGTAGGAATGCTCAACCAGTGACGCTCATTCAGCTGACAAACTTTCATCGGTTTCTCCCCAGTAAGTAACGAGCCTTCTCTGGTCTCTCCTCCACCCGGTATGGGGTCTGAGACACCGAAGCCTCCCACCATTAGCTCTGACAAATTGAAAACTCTAGTCATTAGCGACTCCATTACCCACAGTAAAAAAAAAGAATCCTCCAGCGATCATACACTGTTTACCAGGGGGCAGGGCTACCGACTTTAAGGCTAATCTGTAGATGGTGATGGCTAAGGCTAAAACTAGCGAGTCTAGAGAGTACAGGGTTATTGTTTTCCACGTCGGCACCAACGGTGTTAGGATGAAACAGTCAGAGATAACCTCAGCGTGTAAATCAGCTAGAAAGATGTCAGCATCGAGTAAGGGGGAGTGATGAGCTCTATAGCAGTCTCACAATTCAATCACTGGTTGAAAACTGTTTTCTGCCCCTCCCAAAAGCTAGGATTTGTAGATAATTGTCCCTCGTTCTGGGACTCCCCCACAAACAGGACCAAGCCTGGCCTGCTGAGGAGTGACAAACTCCATCCTAGCTGGAGGGGTGCTCTCATCTTATCTATGAACATAGACAGGGCTCTAACTCCTCTAGCTCCACAATGAGATAGGGTGCAGGCCAGGCAGCAGGGTGCAGGCCAGGCAGCAGGGTGCAGGCCAGGCAGCAGGGTGCAGGCCAGGCAGCAGGGTGCAGGCCAGGCAGCAGGGTGCAGGCCAGGCAGCAGGGTGCAGGCCGGCCAGGCAGCAGGGTGCAGGCCGGCCAGGCAGCAGGGTGCAGGCCGGCCAGGCAGCAGGGTGCAGGCCGGCCAGGCAGCAGGGTGCAGGCCGGCCAGGCAGCTTAGTGGAGTCTGCCACTAGCACAGTCAGTGTAGTCAGATCAGATATCCCCATTGAGACCGTGTCTGTGCCTCGACCTGGGTTGGGCAAAACTAAACATGGCAGTGTTCGCCATAGCAATCTCACTGGAATGAAGACCCCCTCCATTCCTGTCATTATTGAAAGAGATTTTGATATTTCACATCTCAAATACGGCTACTTAATGTTAGATCCCTCACTTCCAAGGCAGTTATAGTCAATGAACTAATCACTGATCATTATCTTGATGTGATTGGCCCGACTGAAACATGGCTTAAGCCTGATAGATTTACTGTGTTAAATGAGGCCTCTCCTCCTGGTTACACTAGTGACCATATCCTTCGCGCATCCTGCAAAGGCAGAGGTGTTGCTAACATTTACGAAACCAAATTTCAACCCCCCCCCCCCCCCCCCCCAAAAGACTGCATTTTCATATTTTGAGCTTCTAGTCATGAAATCTGTGCAGCCTACTCAATCACTTTGTATAGCTACTGTTTACAAGCCTCCTGGGGCATATACAGCATTCCTCACTGAGTTCCCTGAATTCCTATCAGACCTTGCAGTCATGGCAGATAATATTCAAATTTTTGGTGACTTTAATATTGACATCGAAAAGTCCACAGACCCACTCCAAAAGGAGCCATCATCGACTCAATGGGTTTTGTCCAACATGTCTCCGGACATACTCCTGCCACAGTCATACTCTGGACCTAGTTTTGTCCCATGGAATAAATATTGTGGATCTTAATGTTTTTCCTCATAATCCTGGATTATCGGACCACCATTTTATTATGTTTGCAATTGCAACAAATAGTCTGCTCAGACCCCAACCAAGTATCATCAAAAGCCATGCTATAAATTCTCAGACAAACCAAAGATTCCTAGATGCCCTTCCAGACTCCCTCCAAGTATCAAAGGACATCGCAGTACAACAATCGGTTAACCACCTAACTGAGGAACTTAATTTAACCTTGCGTAATACTCTAGATGTATTCACACCCCTAAAAACAAAATACATTTGTCATAAGAAACTAGCTCCCTGGTATACAGAAAATATTCGAGTTCTGAAGCAAGCTTCCAGAAAATTGGAACGGAAATGGAGCTACACCAAACTGGAAGTCTTCCGATTAGCTTGGAAAGACAGTACCGTGCGGTATCGAAGAGCCCTCACTGCTGCTCGATCATCCTATTTTTCCAACTTAATTGAGGAGAATAAGAACGGCCCTACATTTTATTTTTGGTACTGTCGCAAAGCTAACTAAAAAGCAGTATTCCCCAAGAGAGGATGGCTTTCACTTCAGCAGTGATAAAATCATGAACTTATTTAGAAAGGAAATTATGGACTCCTCTTCAAATCTGCACATTTCTCCATTGTCGTGAGTCTGCACAACACTGCCAGGACCTAGGGTCAAGGGAGACACTCAAGTTTTTTAGTACTATGTCTCTTGACATGTTGATGAAGATAGCCATGGCCTCTAAACATTCAAGCTGCATACTGGACCCTATTCCAACTAACCTACTGAAAGAGCTGCTTCCTGTGCTTGGCCCTCCTATGTTGAACATAATAAATGACTCCCTATCCACCTGATGTGTACCAAACTCACTAAAAGTAGCAGTAATAAAGCCTCTCTTGAAAAAGCCAAACATTCACCCAGAAAATATTTGAAAAACTATCGGCCTATCTCAAATGTTCCTCTCAAAAAAAATTGAAAAGCTGTTGCGCAGCAACTCACTGCCTTCCTGAAGCCTAACAATGTATATGAAATGCTTCGGTCTGGTTTTAGACCCAATCATAGCACTGAGACTGCACTTGTGAAGGTGGTAAATGACCTTTTAACGGCATCAGACCAAGGCTCTGCATTTGTTCTCGTGCTCCAAGACCTTAGTGTTGCTTTTGATACCGTCGATCACCACAATCTTTTGGAGAGATTGGAAAACCAAATTGGTCTACACGGACAAGTTCTGGCCTGGTTTAGATCTCATCTGTCGGAAAGATATCAGTTTGTCTCTGTGGATGGTTTGTCCTCTGACAAATCAACTGTAAATTTTGGTGTTCCTCGAGGTTCCATTTTAAGACCTATATTGTTTTCACTATATATTTTAAGTCTTGGTGATGTCATTCGGAAACATAATGTTAACTTTCAAAGCTATGTGGATGATATACAGCTGTACATTTCGATGAAACATGGTGAAGCCCCAAAATTGCCCTCCATGGAAGCCTGTGTTTCAGACATAAGGAAGTGGACAGGGGCATATATTTTACATTTAAACTCGGACAAAACAGAGATGCTAGTTCTAGGTCCCAAGAAACAAAGAAATATTTAGTTGGATCGGACAATTCATCTTGATATTTGTACAGTCGTCTCAAATAAAACTATAAAGGACCTCTGCGTTACTCTGGACCCTGATCTCTCTTTTGAAGAACATATCAAGACTGTTTCAAGGACAGCTTTTTTCCATCTACATAGCATTGCAAAAATAAGAAACTTTCTGTCCAAAAATGATGCAGAAAAATCTATCCATGCTTTTGTCACTTCTAGATTAGACTACCGCAATGCTCTACTTTCCGGCTACCCAGATAAATCACTAAATATTATTCAGTTGATCATATTACTCCAGTGCTAGCCTCTCTACACTAGCTTCCTGTTAAGGCTAGGGCTGATTTCAAGGTTTAACTGCTAACCTACAAAGCATTACATGGGCTTGCTCCTACCCATCTTTCTGAATTGGTCCTGCCGTACATACCTACACGTACGCTACGGTCACAAGACACAGGCCTCCTTATTGTCCATAGAATTTCTAAGCAAACCCTGGAAGCAGGGCTTTCTTCTATAGAGCTCCATTTTTATGGAATGATCTGCCTATCCATGTGAGAGACGTAGTTGCAGACTCGGTCTCGACCTTGAAGTCTTTATTGAAGACTCATGTCTTCAGTAGATCCTATAATTGGGTGTAGTCTGGCCCAAGGGCATGAAGGTGAACAGAAAGGCACTGGAGTGATGAACCACCCTTGCTGTCTCTGCCTGGTCAGTTCCCCTCACTCCACTGGGATTCTCTGCCCCTAACCCTATTTTTTTTTTCACCTTTATTTAACCAGGTAGGCTAGTTGAGAACAAGTTCTCATTTGCAACTGTGACCTGGCCAAGATGAAGCAAAGCAGTGTGACACATACAACTACACAGAGTAACACATGGAGTAAACAATAAACAAGCCAATAACACAATAAACAAGTCAATGACACAGTAGAAAAGGAGAAGGTAGGCAATAAATAGGCCATAGGAGCGAATAATTACAATTTAGCAGATTAACACTGGAGTGATAAATGAGCAGATGATGATGTGCAAGTAGAGATACTGGTGTGCAAAAGAGCTGAAAAGTTAATAAAATAAAAACAGTATGGGGATGAGATGGGTAGATTGGGTGAGCTATTTACAGATGGACTATGTACAGCTGCAGTGATCGGTTAGCTGCTCAGATAGTTGATGTTTAAAGTTGGTGAGGGAAATAAGTCTCCAACTTCGACTGACAGCAGAGAACTGGAAGGAAAGGCAGCCAAATGAGGTGTTGGCTTTGGGGATGATCCGTGAGATATACCTGCTGGGACGTGTGCTACGGGTGGGTGTTGTTATCGTGACCAGTGAACTGAGATAAGGCGGAGCTTTACCTAGTATAGACTTATAGATGACCTGGAGCCAGTGGGTCTGGCGACGAATATGTAGCGAGGGCCAGCCGACTAGAGCATACAGGTCGCAGTGGTGGGTGGTATAAGGTGATTTGGTAACAAAACGGATGGCACTGTGTAGACTGCATCCAGTTTGCTGAGTAGATCAAATCAAAATCAAATCAAATGTATTTATATAGCCCTTCGTACATCAGCTGATATCTCAAAGTGCTGTACAGAAACCCAGCCTAAAACCCCAAACAGCAAGCAGGGCAGCTCCACCCGGCACCTGGCTGTGCCGGGTGGAGATTATAACAGAACATGGCCAAGATGTTCAAATGTTCATAAATGACCAGCATGTTCGAATAATAAGAAGGCAGAACAGTTGAAACTGGAGCAGCAGCACGGCCAGGTGGACTGGGGACAGCAAGGAGTCATCATGTCAGGTAATCCTGGGGCATGGTCCTAGGGCTCAGGTCCTCCGAGAGAGAGAAAGAAAGAGAGAAGGAGAGAATTAGAGAACGCACACTTAGATTCACACAGGACACCGAATAGGAAGGAGAAGTACTCCAGATATAACAAACTGACCCTAGCCCCCCGACACATAAACTACTGCAGCATAAATACTGGAGGCTGAGACAGGAGGGGTCAGGAGACACTGTGGACCCATCCGAGGACACCCCCGGACAGGGCCAAACAGGAAGGATATAACCCCACGCACTTTGCCAAAGCACAGCCCCCACACCACTAGAGGGATATCTTCAACCACCAACTTACCATCCTGAGACAGGGCCGAGTATAGCCCACAAAGATCTCCGCCATGGCACAAACCAAGGGGGGGCGCCAACCCAGACAGGATGACCACATCAGTGAATCAACCCACTCAGGTGACGCACCCCTTCCAGGGACGGCATGAGAGAGCCCCAGTAAGTAAGCCAGTGACTCAGCCCCTGTAATAGGGTTAGAGGCAGAGAATCCCAGTGGAAAGAGGGGAACCGGCCAGGCAGAGACAGCAAGGGCGGTTCGTTGCTCCAGAGCCTTTCCGTTCACCTTCCCACTCCTGGGCCAGACTACACTCAATCATATGACCCACTGAAGAGATGAGTCTTCAGTAAAGACTTAAAGGTTGAGACCGAGTTTGCGTCTCTGACATGGGTAGGCAGACCGTTCCATAAAAATGGAGCTCTATAGGAGAAAGCCCTGCCTCCAGCTGTTTGCTTAGAAATTCTAGGGACAATTAGGAGGCCTGCATCTTGTGACCGTAGCGTACGTGTAGGTATGTACGGCAGGACCAAATCAGAGAGATAGGTAGGAGCAAGCCCATGTAATGCTCTGTAGGTTAGCAGTAAAACCTTGAAATCAGCCCTTGCTTTGACAGGAAGCCAGTGTAGAGAGGCTAGCACTGGAGTAAAATGATCACATTTTTTGGTTCTAGTCAGGATTCTAGCAGCCGTATTTAGCACCAACTGAAGTTTATTTAGTGCTTTATCCGGGTAGCCGGAAAGTAGAGCATTGCAGTAGTCTAACCTAGAAGTGACAAAAGCATGGATTAATTTTTCTGCATCATTTTTGGACCGAAAATCTCAGATTTTTGCAATGTTCCGTAGATGGAAAAAGCTGTCCTTGAAACAGTCTTGATATGTTCTTCAAAAGAGAGATCAGGGTCCTTCACAGTTTTATTTGAGACGACTGTACAACCATGAAGATTAATTGTCAGATTCAACAGAAGATCTCTTTGTTTCTTGGGACCTAGAACAAGCATCTCTGTTTTAGAGTGTTGGAAGCTATTTTGTAGATGACATTGCCAAAGTCGTGGATCGGTAGGATAGTCAGTTTTACTAGGGTAATTTTGGCGACGTGAGTGAAGGAGGCTTTGTTGGAAATAAAAAGCCGATTCTGGATTTGATTTTGGATTGGAGATGTTGATATGAGTCTGGAAGGAGAGTTTACAGTCTAGCCAGACACCTAGGTATTTATAGTTGTCCACATATTCTAGGTCAGAACCGTCCAGGTTGGTGATGCTAGTCGGGCGGGTGCGGGCGGGCAGTGAACGGTTGAAAAGCATGCATTTGGTTTAACTAGCGTTTAAGAGCAGTTGGAGGCCACGCAAGCAGTGTTGTATGGAATTGAAGCTCGTTTGGAGGTTAGTTAGCACAGTGTCCAAGGAAGGGCCAGAAGTATACAGAATGGTGTCGTCTGCGTAGAGGTGGATCAGGGAATCGCCCGCAGCAAGAGCGACATCATTGATATATACAGAGACAAGAATCGGCCCGAGAATTGAACCCTGTGGTACCCCCATAGAGACTGCCAGAGGTCCGGACAACATGATTTGACCCACTGAATTCTGTCTGCAAAGTAGTTGGTGAACCAGGCGAGGCAGTCATTTGAAAAACCAAGGCTATTGAGTCTGCCGATAAGAATACGGTGATTGACAGAGTCGAAATCCTTGGCCAGGTTGATGAAGATGGCTGCACAGTACTGTATTTTATCGATGGCGGTTATGATATCGTTTAGTACCTTGAGCGTGGCTGAGGTGCACCCGTGACCGGCTCGGAAGCCAGATTGCACAGCGGAGAAGGTACGGTGGGAATCGAAATGGTCAGTTTATTAACTTGGCTTTCGAAGACTTTAGATGGGCAGGGCAGGATGGATATCCCGGATATCCAGCAGCATGCTGCTGCTCCAGTTTCAACTTCCACCTGACTGTGCTGCTGCTCCAGTTTCAACTGTTCTGCCTTATTATTATTCGACCATGCTGGTCATTTATGAACATTTGAACATCTTGGCCATGTTCTGTTATAATCTCCACCCGGCACAGCCAGAAGAGGACTGGCCACCCCACATAGCCTGGTTCCTCTCTAGGTTTCTTCCTAGGTATTGGCCTTTCTAGGGAGTTTTTCCTAGCCACCGTGCTTCTACACCTGCATTGCTTGCTGTTTGGGGTTTTAGGCTGGGTTTCTGTACAGCACTTTGAGATTTCAGCTGATGTACGAAGGGCTATATAAATAAATTTGATTTGATTTGATATAGGTCTGTAACAGTTTGGGTCTAGGGTGTCACCCCCTTTGAAGAGGGGGATGACCGCGGCAGCCAGGAGGAAGGCATGGCCAGCCGTTGAGAAATGCTTATTGACATTTTAGATTATCATGTATTTATTTTTTTATATTTTTTTTTTATTTTACCCCTTTTTCTCCCCAATTTTGTGGTATCCAATTGTTGTAGTAGCTACTATCTTGTCTCATCGCTACAACTCCCGTACGTGCTTGGGAGAGACGAAGGTTGAAAGTCATGCGTCCTCCGATACACAACCCAACCAAGCCGCACTGCTTCTTAACACAGCGCGCATCCAACCCGGAAGCCTGCCGCACCAATGTGCCGGAGGAAACACCGTGCACCTGGCCACCTTGGTTAGCGCACACTGCACCCAGCCCGCCACAGGAGTCACAGGTGCGCGATGAGACAAGGACACCCCTACCGACCAAGCCCTCCCTAACCCGGACGACGCACAATTGGCCTAGCGTCGCCCGGGTTAGGGAGAGGTTGATTTTTAAAATTAGAAGTTCAAACTGTTTGGGTATAGACCTGGAAAGTATGACAGAACTTTGCAGGCTCTCTCTGCAGTAGATTGCAACTCCTCACCCTTTGGCAGTTCTATCTTGACGGAAAATTATGGGGGCTGAGTCACTGGCTTACTGGTGCTCTTCCTTACCATTCCTAGGAGGGGTGCATCACTTGAGTGGGTTGAGTCTCTGACGTGATCTTCCTGTCCGGGTTGGCGGCCCCCTTCGGGTTGGTGCCGTTGGGAGATTTTCATGGGCTATACTCTGCTTTGTCTCAGGGTAGTAGGTTGGTGGTCTGTTGTTATCCCTCTAGTGGTGTGGGGGCTGTGCTTTGGCAAAGTGGGTGGGGTTATATCCTGCCTGGTTGGCCCTGTCTAGGGGTATAGTTGGGTCACGGGGGCCACTGTGTCTCCCGACCCCACCTGTCTCAGCCTCCAGTAATTATGCTGCAATAGTTTATGTGTCGGGGGGCTAGGGCAGTCTGTTATATTTCTCCTGTCTTATCCGGTGTCCTGTGTGAATCTAAGTACAGTGGGGAGAACAAGTATCTGATACACTGCCGATTTTGCAGGTTTTCCAACTTACAAAGCATGTAGAGGTCTGTAATTTTTATCATAGGTACACTTCAACTGTGAGAGACAGAATCTAAAACTAAAATCCAGAAAATCACATTGTATGATTTTTAAGTAATTAATTAGCATTTTATTGCATGACATAAGTATTGATCACCTACCAACCAGTAAGAATCCCGGCTCTCACAGACCTGTTAGTTTTTCATTAAAAAGCCCACCTGTTCTCCACTCATTACCTGTATTAACTGCACCTGTTTGAACTCGTTACTTGTATAAAAGACACCTGTCCACACACTCAATGAAACAGACTCCAACCTCTCCACAATGGCCAAGACCAGAGAGATGTGTAAGGACATCAGGGTTAAAATTGTAGACCTGCACAAGGCTGGGATGGGCTACAGGACAATAGGCAAACAGCTTGGAGAGAAGGCAACAACTGTTGGCGCAATTATTAGAAAATGGAAGAAGTTCAAGATGACGGTCAATCACCCTCGGTCTGGGGCTCCATGCAAGATCTCACCTCGTGGGGCATCAATGATCATGAGGAAGGTGAGGGATCAGCCCAGAACTACACGGTAGGACCTGGTCAATGACCTGAAGAGAGCTGGGACCACAGTCTCAAAGAAAACCATGAGTAACACACTACGCCATCATGAATTAAAATCCTGCAGTGCACGCAAGGTCCCCCTGCTCAAGCCAGCGCATGTCCAGGCCCGTCTGAAGTTTGCCAATGACCATCTGGATGATCCAGAGGAGGAATGGGAGAAGGTTGTGGTCTGATGAGACAAAAATAGAGCTTTTTGGTCTAAACTCCACTCGCCGTGTTTGGAGGAAGAAGGATGAGTACAACCCCAAGAACACCATCCCAACCGTGAAGCATGGAGGTGGAAACCTCATTCTTTGGTGATGCTTTTCTGCAAAGGGGACAGGACGACTGCACCGTATTGAGGGGAGGATGGATGGGGCCATGTATCACAAGATCTTGGCCAACAACCTCCTTCCCTCAGTAAGAGCATTGAAGATGGGTCGTGGCTGGGTCTTCCAGCATGACAACGACCCGAAACACACAGCCGGGGCAACTAAGGAGTGGCTCCGTAAGAAGCATCTCAAGGTCCTGGAGTGGCCTAGCCAGTCTCCAGACCTGAACCCAATAGAAAATCTTTGGAGGGAGCTGAAAGTCCGTATTGCCCAGCGACAGCCCCGAAACCTGAAGGATCTGGAGAAGGTCTGTATGGAGGAGTGGGCCAAAATCCCTGCTGCAGTGTGTGCAAACCTGGTCAAGAACTACAGGAAATGTATGATCTCTGTAATTGCAAACAAAGGTTTCTGTACCAAATATTAAGTTCTGCTTTTCTGATGTATCAAATACTTATGTCATACAATAACGTTTATTCAAACTCAGTGCCTCTATGCTTGACATCATGGGAAAATCAAAAGAAATCAGCCAAGACCTCTGAAAAAATTGTAGACCTCCACAAGTCTGGTTCATCCTTGGGAGCAATTTCCGAACGTCTGAAGGTACCACGTTCATCTGTACAAACAATAGTACGCAAGTATAAACACCATGGGACCACGCAGCTGTCATATCGTTCAGGAAGGAGACAGAACACGTCTCCCAGAGATTAACGTACTTTGGTGCGAAAAGTGCAAATCAATCCCAGAACAACAACAAAGGACCTTGTGAAGATACAGGTACAAAAGTATCTATATCCACAGTAAAACGAGTCCTATATCGACCTATCCTGAAGGGCCGCTCAGCAAGGAAGAAGCCATTGCTCCAAAACCACCATAAAAAAGCCAGACTACGGTTTTCAACTGCACATGGGGACAAAGATCGTACTTTTTCCTCTGGTTTGATTAAACAAAAATAGAACTTGACACAACTGCTGGAAGCATTGGAGTCAACATGGGCCAGCATCCCTGTGGGATGTTTTCGACACCTTGTAGAGTCCATGGCTCAACGAATTGAGGCTGTTCTGAAGGCAAAAGGGGGTGGGGGTACAACTCAATATTACAGAAGATGTTCTTAATGTTTTGTACACTCAATGTATATTATCCATGTCCTTGTTCAGCCATGACTCAGAGAAACATAGGATATTACAGTTTTTCAGGTCCCGTTGATAGGATAGTCTCGAACGGTGCTCATCCAGTTTGTTCTCTGATGATTGTACGTTTGCAAATAGAATGGAGGGTAGAGGCGGCTTATTTACTTGATGACGTAGTCTCGTCATGGAGTCCGCTCGTTTGCCTCTCTTGCGTTGTCTCTTCCTCTATTGAGTCCCGCGGATTAGGGCCTGGTCTGGAGTTAGTTGTACATGCACAGCTGCCAACTAGTTGAAATAGAAATATTCACTCAATTCAAGGTTAGTTATCGCTTTTCTGATGTCCAGAAGCTGTTTTCGGTCATAGAAAATAATGTCGGGAGTATTAAGGCTGCCTGATTGGCCAGACCCTGTGTCTGAGCTGGGGGAATCTATTGGTATCAGGCTAGTGCCCAGATTAGATTTGGGTTTTGGTCTTTCTGAGGGCCATGGGATGTTCACCACTTTAGCCAGGAAGTCAGTGCACAAACACTCAGGAGTGATGATACAGTACGTGATTGTCTATCCTCGTAAGGTTCAGCCCCTATTTACTTGGCCTAGGGCGGCGGCTCCCGAGTGAGTTTTGTGTGTGTGTGTGTAGGCACTTGTTGTCTGATGGATGTCAGTGAGCTGTAGGCACTTGTTGTCTGATGGATGTCAGTGAGCTGCTGGACTATCATCCATGATGAGTCATAAAGGCTCTCTGAGGGAATTACTGAGATGCTTCAGATGCTTTCTCAACACTGCAGGGATCAGTCAGTGGATCAGTCCTGGTGCAATACAGTGGTTGGGATGGATGAGTAAGTGGGGAGTCCAAGACAGTCACAACAGGGAGGTGCTATGTTGAGGATGAATAGACCCATAGACTGGTTTCATCAACATATTTCATGAGCAGTAATTGGTAATTAAATTTACAGTAGTGATTTATTGACACTAATGTTTTTTTTCATATTGTGTTGCGTTGTTATGATCAGTTGATTCACACTCTGGGGTTTCCATATTGTGTTGAAACCTTTTGTAATGCTGTCATAATTCACAATCTCAACACTTTAGGCTACAGTATCTGACAGGCGAAAGAGCTGGATGTCTGTGTAGACCTGTAAGTGACAATTCTATTAGACATCAATCACAAGAGTTGACAGTTGAGAGTTACTAGACAGCAAACTCTTGCCTGATTCTGACAAAGTAAAGTATTTCAAGCCAGACAGACAGCTCTGTCTTGCAATCCCAGGTGCAGACTGCAGGTTGGTCTGTTTCTGTGTGAGTCAGACTGCAGGGTGGAGGTATGTGAAGCCATGACAGATGTTGTGCTGTCTGGCGATAAACACAGTTAACACTCCACTGCTGTGAACGTTACTGTCAGCTGTACTGAGTGGTGTTATACACACACACATATGCACGCACATGCACACACACACACGCACACACACACACCACTGCTGTACAGAAACTGAGCTTAAACCACTGGCAGATAAAGAGACTCTGGCAGAGGGGATAAGAAAGCCCCATGACTCACAAATCAGTGGCATCTCACAGTTGCATACAGGGCTGGGCTGGCTGGACCACAGACAGACGTACGTCTAACATCTAACCGCATGACCACCTAGCCTAGAGCTGAGAGCATCCAGCCAGGTGTGCCCCCTCTAGCATTTGGTTGTATGGATATGAGCTGTCTAGGTCTGTCTGGTACCCGGTCTAGCAGGATGTGGTGGTGATCAGCTTCATGCTTCTTGTTGAAAGAGTGAGGAGGAGAACAAGGAGTATTTATAATTGTATTCATTATGGATCCCCATGCGTCCAAGGCAGCAGCTACTCTTCCTGGGGTCCATCAACATTAACAAAGTTCTACCATTTTAAAAACATTACAATACATTCACAGATTTCACAACACACTGTGTGCCTTCAGGCCCCTACTCCACCACTTCCACATATATAAAATACAAAATCCATGTGTAAGTGTGTGTATAGTGCGTATGTTATCGTGTGTGTATGCATGTGTCACACCTATGTTTGTTGCTTCACAATCCCCGCTGTTCCAGAATCCCCGCTGTTTCATCTGTTTTTAAATCAAATTTTACTGCTTGCATTTGTTACTTAATGTTGAATAGAGTTCCATGTAGTCATGTCTCTATGCAGTACTGTGCGCCTACCATAGTCTGTTCTGTACTTGGGGACTGTGAAGAGACCTCTTGTGGCATGTCTTGTGAGGTATGCATAGGCTTCCGAGCTGTGCGCCAGTAGTTCAAACAGACAATTTGGTGCATTGAACATGTCAATACCTCTCACAAGTAGTGACAAAGTCAATCTCTCCTCCACTTTGAGCCAGGAGAGATTGACATGCATATTATTAATGGTCGCTCTCTGTGTACATCGAAGGGCCAGCCATGCTGCCCTGTTCTGTGGCACCTGATCACACGACTGAACAGTAGTCCAGGTGTGACAAAACTAGTACCTGTAGCACCTGCCTTTTTGATACTGCTGTTAGGAAGGTAGAGCAACGCATTATTATGGACAGATTTCTCCCCATCTTAGCTACTGTTGTATCAATATATTTTGACCATGACAGTTTATAATCCACGGTTACTCCAAGCAGTTTAGTCACGTCAACTTGCTCAATTTCCACATGATTTATTACAAGATTTGGTTGAGGTTTAGGGTTTAGTGAATGATTTGTCGCAAATACAATGCTTTTAGTTTGAGCTTTACTGAAAGCCAGTGGCATGACGTTCGTAAAGATTGAAAAAAATGTGGGCAGAAAGGAAGAAGAAGGAAAAAGAAAAGAAGAGACCCAAGTTCATGCTGTTGATGTTAGAGTACAAGAGTTGTGGAGCTTCTTTGGCGACTACTAAGTATTTTTTAAACCTCCCGCTTTGGGCAGGATGTGTTTTTTCATACATGCATAATCTATGAGCAGAATTACTGATTTACTTCAATTAGCTAAGAAATCAAATCAAATCAAATCAAATGTATTTATATAGCCCTTCGTACATCAGCTGAAATCTCAAAGTGCTGTACAGAAACCCAGCCTAAAACCCCAAACAGCAAGCAATGCAGGTGTAGAAGCACGGTGGCTAGGAAAAACTCCCTAGAAAGGCCAATACCTAGGAAGAAACCTAGAGAGGAACCAGGCTATGTGGGGTGGCCAGTCCTCTTCTGGCTGTGCCGGGTGGAGATTATAACAGAACATGGCCAAGATGTTCAAATGTTCATAAATGACCAGCATGGTCGAATAATAATAAGGCAGAACAGTTGAAACTGGAGCAGCAGCATGGCCAGGTGGACTGGGGACAGCAAGGAGTCATCATGTCAGGTAGTCCTGGGGCATGGTCCTAGGGCTCAGGTCAGTTGAAACTGGAACAGCAGCATGGCCAGGTGGACTGGGGACAGCAAGGAGTCATCATGTCAGGTAGTCCTGGGGCATGGTCCTAGGGCTCAGGTCCCCCGAGAGAGAGAAAGAAAGAGAGAAGGAGAGAATTAGAGAACGCACACTTAGATTCACACAGGACACCGAATAGGACAGGAGAAGTACTCCAGATATAACAAACTGACCCCAGCCCCCCGACACATAAACTACTGCAGCATAAATACTGGAGGCTGAGACAGGAGGGGTCAGGAGACACTGTGGCCCCATCCGAGGACACCCCCGGACAGGGCCAAACAGGAAGGATATAACCCCACCCACTTTGCCAAAGCACAGCCCCCACACCACTAGAGGGATATCTTCAACCACCAACTTACCATCCTGAGACAAGGCTGAGTATAGCCCACAAAGATCTCCGCCACGGCACAACCCAAGGGGGGGGGCACCAACCCAGACAGGATGACCACAACAGTGAATCAACCCACTCAGGTGATGCACCCCCTCCAGGGACGGCATGAGAGAGCCCCAGCAAGCCAGTGACTCAGCCCCTGTAATAGGGTTAGAGGCAGAGAATCCCAGTGGAAAGAGGGGAACCGGCCAGGCAGAGACAGCAAGGGCGGTTCGTTGCTCCAGAGCCTTTCCATTCACCTTCCCACTCCTGGGCCAGACTACACTCAATCAAATGACCCACTGAAGAGATGAGTCTTCAGTAAAGACTTAAAGGTTGAGACCGAGTTTGCGTCTCTGACATGGGTAGGCAGACCGTTCCATAAAAATGGAGCTCTATAGGAGAAAGCCCTGCCTCCAGCTGTTTGCTTAGAAATTCTAGGGACAATTAGGAGGCCTGCGTCTTGTGACCGTAGCGTACGTGTAGGTATGTACGGCAGGACCAAATCAGAGAGATAGGTAGGAGCAAGCCCATGTAATGCTTTGTAGGTTAGCAGTAAAACCTTGAAATCAGCCCTTGCTTTGACAGGAAGCCAGTGTAGAGAGGCTAGCACTGGAGTAATATGATCACATTTTTTGGTTCTAGTCAGGATTCTAGCAGCCGTATTTAGCACTAACTGAAGTTTATTTAGTGCTTTATCCGGGTAGCCGGAAAATAGAGCATTGCAGTAGTCTAACCTAGAAGTGACAAAAGCATGGATTAATTTTTCTGCATCATTTTTGGACAGAAAGTTTCTGATTTTTGCAATGTTACGTAGATGAAAAAAAGCTGTCCTCGAAATGGTCTTGATATGTTCTTCAAAAGAGAGATCAGGATCCAGAGTAACGCCGAGGTCCTTCACAGTTTTATTTGAGACGACTGTACAACCATTAAGATTAATTGTCAGATTCAACAGAAGATCTCTTTGTTTCTTGGGACCTAGAACAAGCATCTCTGTTTTGTCCGAGTTTAATAGTAGAAAGTTTGCAGCCATCCACTTCCTTATGTCTGAAACACATGCTTCTAGCGAGGGCAATTTTGGGGCTTCACCATGTTTCATTGAATTGTACAGCTGTGTGTCATCCGCATAGCAGTGAAAGTTTACATTATGTTTTTGAATAACATCCCCAAGAGGTAAAATATATAGTGAAAACAATAGTGGTCCTAAAACGGAACCTTGAGGAACACCGAAATGTACAGTTGATTTGTCAGAGGACAAACCATTCACAGAGACAAACTGATATCTTTCCGACAGATAAGATCTAAACCAGGCCAGAACATGTCCGTGTAGACCAATTTGGGTTTCCAATCTCTCCAAAAGAATGTGGTGATCGATGGTATCAAAAGCAGCACTAAGGTCTAGGAGCACGAGGACAGATGCAGAGCCTCGGTCCGATGCCATTAAAATGTCATTTACCACCTTCACAAGTGCCGTCTCAGTGCTATGATGGGGTCTAAAACCAGACTGAAGCATTTCGTATACATTGTTTGTCTTCAGGAAGGCATTCGATATAGGCCGATAGTTTTTCATATTTTCTGGGTCAAGGTTTGGCTTTTTCAAGAGAGGCTTTATTACTGCCACTTTAGTGAGTTTGGTACACATCCAGTGGATAGAGAGCCGTTTATTATGTTCAACATAGGAGGGCCAAGCACAGGAAGCAGCTCTTTCAGTAGTTTAGTTGGAATAGGGTCCAGTATGCAGCTTGAAGGTTTAGAGGCCATGATTATTTTCATCATTGTGTCAAGAGATATAGTACTAAAACACTTGAGCGTCTCTCTTGATCCTAGGTCCTGGCAGAGTTGTGCAGACTCAGGACTGAGGTTTGGAGGAATACGCAGGTTTAAAGATGAGTCCGTAATTTGCTTTCTAATAATCATAATCTTTTAAAGATCTTTTAAATCTTTCATTTAAAAGCAACAGTTTTTCTGGAAGATGTATGGTGCCATTTTTCCTACATTTTCCCCCACATGGGCCAACCCCTTAGCAATTTGAACTCTTGCCAATGAGCCTCAGCCACTTTCCATTTAAGTTATAGCTAGCAAGATGCACACACAGCAGAGCGCGCGAGAGAGAAAGCAATGATGTGGTACACATGTATTTACATATGTGACGTAGTACTGTACACAATATTCGAGGACCACTTTTGGCTCGTGAGTTCTACACCAAGTGTACCAGAGTATGTATCAGTCCATTATTCTGTAAGCCTGTAGTCATGTACTGTAGGTTGAGTCAGGAGTAGTTTGAGTGGGACTTAAGTAGGAGCTGTTTGCGTAGCGGAAGGTGAGGTGTAGTAGAGCTAAGGGTATTAGAGGGTGTATTAGTCAGTTGAGGTAGGGAGTCAGCCTGGCTGGCTGCCTGGGAGTGGGCCGGTGGGGTGGAATACTGCAAGAGCACCTGAAGATTAGCTTCAGCATTCCTGTCCTGTTGGTTGACTGGCTGCGGGCATATGAAGGAGGAGACACACACACATGCACTCACACACAGCGGGCTTGATCCGTCTACACGGTGCTCAACTGAGGGGTGGAGGGCAAGCCATGGGGTGGGATGGAGGGAATACCGCTAGGCTACATGCCACTGCATATTCATTACAGACATTGCAAACAACACCTGCCATTCCCATTTCAAGACCCCTGATCAGATCACTAATCTCCATGTCTATGTCCCAAATGGCACCCTAGTCCCTACATAATGTACTACTTTTGACTAGGGCAGATAGGACTCTGGTCAAAAGCAGTGCACTATATAGGGTAGAGAGTTTCATTTGAGATGTGCCCTGAGCAGTATTGTCATTAAGGGACTTACAACAAACGCTAACCCATGGTGGGAATGGCAATGCCTTCGAAAGTTTACCACGGATCCCCCAGCTTGTTTAAATGTGTGTTTTTAAAAGCCTCCTGTAAGTCACTCTTTAAAGCTGACGGCTTCGACCTTTAAGATAAGAATGTCAGAGACTCGGAGTGCTGCAGGCAGCCTTGTCTTGGAAAATGTCAGAGAAAGTCAGACCACGATAGGTCATGATGACACTGGCTTATCATTATTGTATCCATCAATAATGATAAGACACCAGGTATAGACAACCTTGATGGGAAACTATTGAGAACGGTAGCAAACTGTATTGCCACCCCTATTTGCTATATAAAGGAGTTTATATGTGGAAGGAGGCTAAAGTAATTCCAGCCTTTGCTGGCTCTTACAGCAGCCCAATCACTTTGCTGCCTGTTCTTAGTAAACTGATGGAGAGAATTGTGTTAGACCAAATACAATGCTATTTTTCAGAGAAACTCAACCTGTACTGCACTGACGCAGATTACAGATAATTGGTTAAAATAAATAAGAATAAGATGATAGTTGAAGATTATTGTTAGATTTAAGTGCAGCATTTGATGTTATTGATCATAATTGTTATTGAAGAAACTCACTTGCTATAGCTATCACATGGTTGGAGAGTTATTTATTTTTAGCCCAGAGAGTCTTCTTTAATGGAAGTTTCTCTAATATCAGAGATGGACCGTGTTTTGTCCCTCAGGGCAAGTTGCCTTGGGCCGTTACTCTTCTCTATTCTTACGAATGATTTGCCACTGGTCTTACACTATGCTATAATGACTATGTATGCCGATGATTCCACACTCTACATGTCAGCACCCAAAGCCAGTGAGCTCACTGAAATTCTACATAAGGAGTTACAGTCAGTATCAGAATGGGTGATTAATAATTAGCTGTTCTTAAATACATCTAAAACTAAAAGCATTGTATTTGGTTCAAAACATTATCTAAGACCTGAACCTCAACTGGAGGGTGTGACCATTGAGCAAGTTGAGGAAGCGAACTACAAGATATAACATTGGATGGTCAATTATCATGGTTAAGTCATATTGACAAAGTTGTTGTGAAGATGGGGAGGGGTATGTCTGTTATAAAAGATGTTCTGTGTTTATTACACAAAAATCAACTGTACTAGTTCTTCAGGCTCTGGCCTGAATGATGACTGCCCGGTAATATGGTCAAGTGCAGCAAAGAAAGATCCAGCAAAGCAAAGCTGGCTCAAAACATTGCAGCACGCCTTGCCCTTAACTATGCATACAGAACTAACATCAACAACCTGTATGCCAGCCTTTCCCGTTTGAGGGTTGACGAGAGAGTAACTGCTTCTCTTCTAGTTTTTATGAGAAATATTACTGTGATGAAAATTCCAGATTGTCTGCATAATCAATTAACCTTCAGCTAAGACACCCATACATACCCCAGATGACATGACACCAGTCCAAAACAGATTCACGACACCACACAGTATTATACACAGCCATGATCGCATGGAACTCCCTCCATCTCCAATTACTCAAGCAAACAACATCCATGGAACAGCGGGGAGTGTGAGGGGACACAGACACAAACAGCCGCACACACAGACACACTCTTACACACATTATTTTTAAGTTGTATTGTTTGTATATTGTTGTATTTTAAATTTGTGTGACTGTCCTTGTCTATCAGTGTATCAGTGTTTTGCTACTTGTCATGTTTTGTGTTTTTTTGTGGACCCCAGGAAGAGTAGCTGCTGCTTCTGCAAAAGCCAATGGGGGATCCACATAAACAAATGAAATACAGTCCAGAGAGTTTAACAAATCAGGTGTACTGTACTTACTCTTTCACTTTATTAGACATTGGACATGACTGTCACACACAACATGTTGTAACGGTGTGATGGATGTTTATTCACATATTTCTCTTATCCATATCTCCTCTATCTCGACATGCTATTGCAATAAGGTGATCTTTCAGAGGTCTGCATAGTTTTCAAGCTTATGATTTCTAAACATGTCTGTCTAGGATCCGTGAATCCTCCTGTCTTTAAAGAGAAGAATGTCATCTAAGATGTTTTTGTACTGAAAATGGTATATTCTGCAATGTAGCGGAAGCCTCCTGTCCACCATCAGGCCTCGCTCAGCTCTCTCTAACCAGGGCCAATGTTTGTTTATTTCTGGCTGATCTGAAGGCTGAGGTCGTGCCTGGTGTGTGTCAACACAAGCTGCTGTATGTCCGCTGTCCCCGGGTCTGAGCCGGCCGCACTGCCTCTGGTGCCTCTAACAAGAACTAACACACATACAAACGCACACATACACACACACACACACACTAACGAGAATGCCAACTAGGATGGATTAGAGGAGACACCTTCAATCGTCTCACTTCGTGAACCCCCCCACCGAACACTATTCATGCACAATGTCCCATGACAACTCCCTACCCAGTTGTGTAATTTGATTTCAGTTACAAAACTCAAGTTCAGAAAGGTCGTAAAGGTTAGGAATTCATTCCATTACAATTTTGGTCCTCTGAGGTGAAACAGTCAAACTCTCAGCCCTAGAAAACGAGACAGCAAGACTACCAACATTAAAGAAAAAGGAACAAAGATTTTGTTAACCTATTATACAATGTATAGTCATTCAGTCAAATCTGATTTCATGCTTACGTACAATGTATAGTCATTCAGTCAAATCTGATTTCATGCTTACGGGCAGGTTAATGTTTCTAAACGTCAGATGTCATCTGAAAATGAAGAACAGCTCTAATGTATCCTTTAAAAAGTGAGGAGGACAGAAACCTGAAAAGCACCTCTCATCTAAACACTCTTTCAAATGGGTACACTTGACATGCATGGTACAATTCCACTGGCTCAGAGTGAAAAGGTGCTGGGCAGCTGAGCAAGGCACAGAGAGAGAGAGAGAGAAAGAGGGGAAAGAGAGGGAGCGAGAGAGCAAAGTAAAGCGAGAGAAAGCAAGAGTGCAAGAAAAGGAAAAAGAACAAGAGCTAGATAGAGTGAGTGAGCGATATATATATATATATATATATATATATGAGGGAGAGCAAGAGAACAAGCAAGCAAAGAGAGAGAAAGGTGGATTTCATTTTTAAACTGTGGGGGGGTTGAATCGGACAGGCGGTAGGCTAGAGAGAGAGCGAGACAGAGGGAGAAATAAAGAGAGAGATGGGCAGCAGGCTGAAATCCTAAAAGCACATCCTCCAGAGCCCAGAGCAGGGTGGCGGTGCGAGGGGAATACCAAGCTGGGGGGACAATGAGGAGAGGGCAGTCACCCCAACCACAGCATGGCATGGTACGGCCGCCAGGCTTTCACAGAGGCACAGCACAGCACAGCAGCCCCACACTAAGACCCAGGGCAACCGACAGTGAGAGTTCACTCTGAAGCCCAACCCGCACTGCAAGGCAACTAACAAGCAAGGAGAGTTGCTCTGCTGGCTCTTTGTCATAGCGTCATAGTTTGAATTGCTCAGTCATGTAAGTTGAGCGAACTGGTCACTTAAATGCATGAAGGAAAGCCTGCACAAAATAGTTTGTTGCAACCGAAAATGTTGACGGCTGAAAATAAATGAATTTGAGACTAAATAAAGACGATCTATTTTTTTCCCCATGTAGGGCTTTGCTTTGGCCCATGACTTGATGTAGAATAGAACCGATAATCTTTGCGTCAAACCATTTTTTTTATTGAGGTTGTTATGGCGGTAATGGCAAAAGTTATGACTACTGCACTTGTTGACAGCTTGCAGTGCAATCTTAGCCTCGTAATTACCAGACTGATTATCGCTGTGCTATCAGTCTGGAAACCCTATGATTGAAACCATTTCCCCCAGTAGGAGTTCCTCAAGACAAATTAGTAAGTTATTGGATCACTTTCAACCAATCAGAAAACAAAAGCATATGACATATTCAGAGCACACCGGAATTCGCAGAGACTTGATCAAGTGTTGTAATTTGTAGCATAAGATCAAATATCGTATAGAATGAAAACTCATGGAACTCTGTGATAGGATACTTGCTGTCTCTGCAGCATTTCGAACACCAGTACAATATTTGAACCAATGAAGGCAGCTACATATAAAAAATAGCCCAATAGAAATAAAGTCAGCCATCAAAAGCATTTGCACATGTGCCTTTGCTAAACGTAGCGCAATAGAAATTAGGCAACTGTATCAGATTCAATGCAGTCAGAGAGTCTATCCATTGTCTTGATACAGTAACCTCCAATACGATTGAACCATCTCTGAATTTCTATGCTATGTTAATCTTGTTGGTTGGGAACAGAGAGAATAAACTTTTGCTGTAAAATGCATCAGAAAATGTTTTTGGACTGATTTTATAGTCATTACTCAAACCAAGAGTCAAACCAAGTACATTGAACTTTAAGTTTATTGTTAATTAAATGCTTAACTTATCAGTGGCTTGAACTGTAAAAAGATGTGTTAAGAAATTGTTATTATTAAGTTGATTGAACTTCGATACAGACATTTTGTAACTCAATGTTGTTTTGTTACGTTAACATATCATAATCAATATTTCAAGCTGTTGCTAATTAATTAATAATATATATTTTCCAAATGTAATCTTTTTTGGTGCAATAAGCATATTTCTTAGTTTTTCCCAACTACAAAGAAAGTACAGAATACAAACATGTTAATGCACAAATGTAGTTACAAAGCATGCTGGGCAGAGTTGCAAAGAAAAAGCCATATCTCAGACTGGCCAATAAAAAGAAAAGATTAAGATGGGCAAAAGACCACAGACACTGGACAGAGAAACTCTGCCTAGAAGGCCAGCATGCCGGAGTCGCCTCTTCACTGTTGACTTTGAGACTGGCGTTTTGTGGGTACTATTTAATGAAGCTGCCAGTTGAGGACTTGTGAGGAATCTGTTTCTCAAACTTGACACTATAATGTACTTGTCCTCTTGCTCAGATGTGCACCGGGGCCTCTCACTCCTCTTTCTATTCTGGTTGTGGTAGCCATGCTGGTTAAGTGTGCCTTGAATTCTAAATAAATCATAGACAGTGTCACCAGCAAAGCACCCCCACACCATCACACCTCCTCTTCCATTCTTCACGGTGGGAACCACACATGCGGAGATCATTTGTTCACCTACTCTGCATCTTAGACACAGCGGTTGGAACCAAAAATCTCAAATTTGGACTCATCAGACCAAGAACAGATTTCCACCGGTCTAATGTCCATTGCTTGTGTTTCTTTGACCAAGCAAGTCTCTTCTTATTATTTCTGTCCTTTAGTAGTGGTTTCTTTGCAGCAATATGACCATGAAGGCCTGATTCACGCAGTCTCCTCTGAACTGTTGATGTTCAGATGTGTCTGTTACTTGAACTCTGTGAAGCATTTATATGGGCTGCAACTTCTTAGGTTAGTAACTCGATTGAACTTATCCTCTGCAGCAGAGGTAACTCTGGGTATTCCTTTCCTGCGGCGGTCCTCATGAGAGACAGTTTCATCAGGGCACATGATGGTTTTTGTGACTGCACTTGAAGAAACTTTTGAAGTTCTTGAAATGTTCTGTATTGACTGACCTTCATGTCTTAAAGTAATGGTGGACTGTTGTTTCTCTTTGCTTATTTGAGTTGTTCTTGCCATAATATGGACTGGTCTGTTACCAAATAGGGCTATCTTCTGTACACCACCCCTACCTTGTCACAACACAATTGACTGGCTCAAACGCATTAAGAAGGAATTAAATTCCACAGATAAACTTTTAAAAAGGTACACATGTTAATTGAAATTCATTCCAGATGTCTACCTCATGAAGCTGGTTGAGAGAATGCCAAGAGTGTGTAAAGCTGTCATCAAGGCAAATGGTGGCTACTTTGAAAAATCTCAAACATAAAATACATTTTTATTTGTGTAACACTTTTTTGGTTACTACATGATTCCATGTGTTATGTCATAGTGTTGATGTCTTCACTATTATTCTACAATGTAGAAAAAAGAACAAATAAAGAAAATCCAATGAATGAGTAGACGTGTCCAAACTTTTGACTGGTACTGTATATATTATTTTAGTTTTTTTTCACAATATTTTTTCCTTCTTCATTATTTTCCCCTATCCCTGCCACCCCATCCCCTAATTGGAGTATAGTAATGGACAACAATACTTCAACTTCCAGCTTATACATACTACAGACATTTCACGGACAGTATATTTTACATTAGTTATCTTTTATTTGTATAAGTCCCAGTATTCAGCTACCCTCAACTCCTCCCATCTATCTCTGAAGACCATCCAGTTAAATGTTTTAGCTGTGCTGTAATGTGTCACAAACGTTCTGAACATTTCTATTCTCATAGTTTCTGAAGATTGTAAATGAAAGATAAACACCTTTGCTAAGAGTATTCTTATCTTATTGATCGATTGACCAGGACTTTTTAAATCACCAAGCAGTGGTATTTGCTGCTGCTGGCCAACAGCATACCACCCTGCATACCACTGCTTGCTTGCTTGCTTCTGAAACTAAGCAGGGTTGGTCCTGGTCAGTTCCTGGATGGTAGACCAGATGCTGCTGGAAGTGGTGTTGGAGGGCCAGTAGGAGGCATTCTTTCCTCTGGTCTAACAAAATATCCCAATGCCCCATGCCAGTGATTGGGGACACTGCCCTGTGTAGGGTGCCGTCTTTCAGATGGGATGTTAAACTGGTGTCCTGACTCTCTGAGGTCATTAAAGATCCCATGGCACTTATCGTAAGAGTAGGGGTGTTAACCCCGGTGTCCTGGCTAAATTCCCAATCTGGCCCTCAAACCATCACGGTCACCTAATAATCTCCAGTTTACAATTGGCTCATTCATCCCCCTCCTCTCCCTTGTAACTATTCCCCAGGTCGTTGCTGCAAATGAGAACGTGTTCTCAGTCAACTTACCTGGTAAAATAAAGGATAAATTAAATTAATTACATTTGCAAAGTTAGCTTCAAGTACATGTTGCAATTTTTCAGCCATTCCTGAACATGCGACCAAAAACAAGCTACATATGGGCAGTACCAAAACAAGTGATTTCAGGATTCTGTCTCTTCACAACAAAATCTGCAGAGCTGGAATGGTTGTATCCCCCATATATTTAACATTCTATTTGTTGCAATAATTTTGTATAATCAGTTAAACTGAAAAACTCTGAGTTTTGAATCCGGCATGTATATCATAAGCCCTGTGCCATGGAGTCGGTGCATTAAAAATCTCCTTTCAACTATTTTACAACCTGTATGTAATTTTTTCAGTCCTTAAATGAAACTGGTATACTTTTTTATTCATCACAATTTTCTTTAGACAATTTTGGTCTTTAATGCAGGGCCGACGGACAAGTTACTGCACCAGGGCTGTCTATGATATCATTTACAAAGATTGTTCTGTTTATTTATTTTATAAAATTATTATATTTGAGTTTAACCATAATATTTATTTTATTTTCTGTCTTTTCTGGTGGATTAAATTGAAAAATGCAACCAGCTTTGTATTGCTTGTTTTAACAATAGCAAGATTTTGGAGATTATTTCATATTCAAATTAGCCAAAAGTGGGAGGTTGTAATCTGAAATAAGGGCAAAAGGACATTCTTGAGCATGGGGTGAGCCATTCTTACTAATCTATGAGAGAACCAGTTCGGATTTAAGTATAGTTTTTGTATGATTGAAGCCTTTAGTGAGAGGTCCAATGCTTTAATATTTCACAATTTTTGCCCACCGAAATCATATTCATCATATAAATATGCCCGTTTAATTTTGTCTGGCTTGCCGTTCCAAATAAAGTGGAATATTTTTTGCTCATATAATTTTTAAAAGGAAAAAAGACAAAATGAGAAAAAGAAATCCAGAAAATCACATTGTAGGATTTTTAATGAATTTATTTTGAAATTACTGGTTGCATCACTGCCTGCTACGGCAATTGCGGCCTCCGACCGCAAGTCACTACAGAGGGTAGTGCGTACGGCCCAGTACATCACTGGTGCTAAGCTACCCGCCATCCAGGACCTCTACACCAGGCGGTGTCAGAGGAAGGCCCTAAAAATAGTTATAGACAGTCATAGACTGTTCTCTCTACTACCGCTTGGCAAGCGGTACTGGAGTGCCAAGTCTAGAACAAAAAGGCTTCTCGACAGTTTTTACCCCCAAGCCATAAGACTCCTGAACAGGTAATCGAATGTCTACCCAGACTATTTGCATTGTGTGCCACCCCCCGACCCCTCTTTTACGCTGCTGCTACTCTCTGTTCATCATATATGCATAGTCACTTTAACTATACATTCATGTACATACTACCTCAATTGGCCTGACTAACCAGTGTCTGTATGTAGCCTCTCTACTTTTATAGCCTCGCTACTGTTATTTTTCACTGTCTTTTTACTGTTGTTTTTATTTATTTACTTACCTATTGTTCACCTAATACCTTTTTTGCACTATTGGTTTGGTTAGAGCCTGTAAGCAAGCATTTAACTGTTATATTCGGCGCACGTGACAAATTAACTTTAATTTGAATTGATTTGAGACAGGATTGTGTCGAGGCACAGATCTGAGGAAGGGTACCAAAATGTTTCTGCAGCATTGAAGGTCCCCAACAACACAGTGGCCTCCATCATTTTTAAATGGAAGAAGTTTGGAACCACCAAGACTCTTCCAAGAGCTGTCCGACTGGCAAAACTGAGCAATCAGAGGATAAGGGCCTTGGTCAGGGAGGTGACCAAGAACCCAATGGTCACTCTGACAGAGTTTCAGAGTTCCTCTTTGGAGATGGGAGAACCTTCCATAAGGACAACCATCTCTGCAGAACTCCACCAATCATGCCTTTATGGTAGAGTGGCCACTCCTCAGTAAAATGCACATTACAGCCCACTTGGAGTTTGCCAAAAGGCACCTAAATATTCTCTGGTCTGATGAAACCAAGATTGAACTCTTTGGTCTGAATGCCAAGGATGCCACTTCTGGAGGAAACCAGGCACCACTCATCACCTGGTCAATACCATCCCTACGATGAAGCTTGGGGGTGGCAGCATCATGCTGTGGGGATGTTTTTCAATGGCAGGGACTGGGAGGCTAGTCAGGATCGAGGGAAATATGAACTGAGCAAAGTACAGATAGATCCTTGATGAAAAACTGTTCCAGAGTGCTCAGGATCTCAAAGACCCTAAGCACACAGCCAAGACAATGCAGGAGTGGCTTCCGGACAAGTCTCTGAATGACCTTGATTGGCCCAGCCAGAGCCCGTACTTTAACCGAATTGAACGTCTCTGGAGAGACCTGGATATAGCTGTGCAGTGACGCTCCCCATCCAACCTGACAGAGCTTGAGAGGATCTGCAGAGAAGAATGGGAGAAATTCCCCAAATACAGGTGTGCCAAACTTGTAGCATCATACCAAAGAAGACTCGAGGCTGTAGTCACTGAATACGTATATGAATGTGATAGTTGTGTATTTATTTATTTATACATTTCAAAAAAACTGTTTTTGCTTTGTAATTATGGGGTATTACTGTATGTGTAACTTTATGAGAGGATCAATTTTAATCCATTTTAGAAAAGAGCTGTAACGTAACAAAATGTGGAAAAAGTGAAGGGGTCTGAATACTTTCGAAATGCACTGTATATTACACTTAATCTTTCCTTTTGTTTTCCATCGAACTTGTTTTGTGCCTCTATGTTACAGTTATTATTGCTATCTATCTGTATTGTGTCACGTTCTGACCTTAGTTCTTTTGTTATGTCTTTGTTTTAGTATTACAAGGGCGTGAGTTGGGTGGGTTGTCTGTTCTTTTTTCTATGATTTGGGATTTCTGTGTTTGGCCTGGTATGGTTCTCAATTAGAGGCAGCTGTCAATCGTTATCCCTGATTGAGAACCATACTCAGGTAGCCTGGTTTCACTTTTGAGTTGTGGGTGCTTATTTTCCATGTTAGTGTTTGTACCACACGGGATTGTTTCGTTTGTTTCTCTTTGTTATTTTGTATTTTGTAGTGTTCAGTTTGACATATTAAAATGGACACTTACCACGCTGCAAATTGGTCCGATCTCTCTTACTCCTCCTCAGAGGAAGAGGACGAGCGTTACATACTGTTAGATCATCTTTTTCCTTTTTTAGGAGGAATTATTTTGACCTGTTTTTGTTTTAAAGATGAGTATTGAATTGCATTTCCTCTAAACATATTTAAAAGTGGCTAATACAATAAGGGGATCTTCTGTACCTTTTCCTTCTGTCTTGGTTAAAAACAAGTTGTCATCCAGTAGACTCTGAAATTTCCAATATCCTCGCCCTCGCGAAAATTCTGTAAGAGTAATGTGCATACCAATAATTTGATGGTCCGTGTATACGATCAAATTTATTTATAATCTTACATCAGCTGATGTTACAAAGTGCTGTACAGAAACCCAGCCTAAAACCCCAAACATCAAGCAATGCAGGTGTAGAAACAAGGTGGCAAGGAAAAACTCCATAGAAATGCCAGAACCTAGGAAGAAACCTAGAGGAACCAGGCTATGAGGGGTGGCCAGTCCTCTTCTGGCTGTGCCGGGTGGAGATTATAACAGAACATGGCCAAGATGTTCAAATGTTCATAGATGACCAGCAGGGTCAAATAATAACAATCACAGTGGTTGTCGAGGGTGCAACAGGTCAGCACCTCAGGAGTAAAAGTCAGTTGTCTTTTCATAGCCGATCATTCAGAGTATCTCTACCGCTCCTGCTGTCTCTAGAGAGGTGAAAAAAGCAGGTCTATACCAATACCAATTATTTGCAACAGCTTGCCTGCGCCGCTTCTTCTCCTCTTCTTCTGGACAGAAGCTACCTGTCGTCCTCAAAACATGTTAGCTAACGTATTTATCTAACTAACTTGAGCAGAGACATAACATTACTGACTGAAGCTATGTAACAGTAGTCAAAGTCATTTCTAAATGTCACAGAGTTTTGTTGTGGTGCCTGCAGTCAGCCATGGCGCTTCTGGCATTCGTCATCAACCAAATACCACCATAGATTATCAGAGAACGCTGATCCCAGAGGTGGACGGCTAGATCAGGCGGCTTGCGAGGCTAGTACAAACTATCAGGTTCGTGGAACTTATTGGACTGAGAAACCTGGTGAGACAAGAGACACATCATTTTGTGATAGAAACTCTCCTCTTCTTCTGTATTTTTCTTCCTGTTTCAGTGGAATTTTGTCAGTTAATAATACATTTTCTTGACATCATATCAGCCTATCCCAATCATCATTTTATTTTTGGCTGTTTTATTGCCCTGCACCAAAATATTTGTAAATGAAAGTTGGACTTCCTGAATCCCATGCATACAGTACATACAGGCTCTCTGTGCCTCTGACGTTCATTATGTGTACTAGTGACCTATCTTCTAAAGGCTGATAAGAATGTCACATGTCCTGAAATCGCAGCGCAGATTTAGTAGGCCTACACGGAGTATCTAAGTAGGCCTACACGGAGTATCTAAGTAGGCCTACACAGGGGCACTGAGACTCATCAAAATCTGACTTCAAAGATCAGTTGTTTAACCACCCTATGTATATGAGCTAAGCTGCTCTGATACAACTCATTTATTTCTAGCTATGTGCAATGTATTTAGTTTGTTTGTGGTTAACTCCTCAAAGCCTCTGTCGAGATCCAACAACTTGTACAGCTTGTACTTAATTACTGTAATTGCTTCCCAACATTTAAAGCTTATGGCTTCCTCTGCAATAAGAGTAGAATGTGTATTGTAAGACAACTGTTTGATCTTGACACGTTTTAAAAAGCAGGCCCCTACGATGTTGACAATGGGGCTCATTGATGGCCAGGCGTGTGTGTGTGTGTGTGTGTGTGTGTGTGTGTGTGTGTGTGTGTGTGTGTGTGTGTGTGTGTGTGTGTTTAGGTTGGGCAGTAAAGCAGATTATTGTTATTTTTGTAGATGTGACCCCATTAATATTTTGGGGTTTGAGCCGTCTGAGAGGAATTAATTTATGTGAAGTTTTCGTCCCTGTTGAGCTGTCAGATGGTAAAATAACAACTTTTTTTAGCCATTGATGTTTTTCCAATCTCTGATTGTCCCTTTAATGAAAAAACCTCCCCCCACACACAGAACAACTTTTTTATTTATTCAGAAATGAAAAACACACCATTTACAACATGCTGTAAACACATTGAGTTTACTAGTATCATCAACTCCCAGTCAAAATGTATTGAAGCATATGGGGGACAAACAAACAATGATCCATCTGACACTGTAGGCGTTTCACTACCTTGCATTCCTTCTTTCAAACCAAAATGGCCTGAGTAAGTGTGTGTGTGTGTGTGTGTGTGTGTGTGTGTGTGTGCGCATATATGGATGGGTGCGTGGATGCATGTGCGTTCTCTTGTCTGTAGATTTCCATGAGAAGAAGAGCCAAGCAAAAGCCATCCTGCAGCGATTGTCTCAAGCTAAGCAGCTGTCAGTTTCTCTATGAACATTATTCATGCTACATTTTGCCATGCTCGTTTTGTTCTGCTGGGGGTAATTTTGGGACAATAAGCACTCCAGTGGGTAACAGAACTCCCTTTGTGGCATGCATCCCCCTGGGGACTTTAATCTCTGCCAAGGCTAACAATGAACTAGTGCTCCTCCAGAGTTACGCCAGCTCGCGCTGCTGCCAATAATACAGCTTGAGGTTCATACGCACACACACGCAAACACCCACGTTAGCGCATGTACTGTATACATCTATAGGCCCGCTAGGTCCTCCCTGACCTGCCCTGTCAAAAGCAAGCAGCACCTGGTTCAGACGCATGCCTGTATGTTGATGAATCAAGATATCAATAATACCTACCCAGGAATCTTATCTACGGCGCATCTGTTTAAGGAGAGCAATGATAGAGGTTAAAAGAATAAAGAAGTCGAGCACAGTGACTTGCAATTACCCTGATTCTTGGTCAGCTTGAAACAATCAACAGAGAGTGCGTGAAGTGGACAATTCCCAAACCTACATGTTGTGGTTTATGGGGTAATTTCACAGCATTTCTCACCATTTGGCCCCGAAGTGACCAGGAAACGGTCAAATTATCCTCACAATGAATCTCCTTCTGTCCAAGACTGGTAGGTGCGTTGTGTTTTAACTACTGTGGAAGAGGGAGAGAAGTCATCTGTCATGGCTGTGTCCACTGTGAAACACATTCCTGGGGTTAGCGGATAGCCCATGGCACGCACACACAGCCATGCACAACAACCCACGCATATTCAAAGACAAAACACAGAGAGCCACTGGCTGGCTGACACAGCCTTGACCACTGAAAGCTGAGTATCACAGTGATAAACAGGGTCATGGCCTGGGACTGGCCCATGTCAACACAGGTCAATGACAAACACCACCAGCCCCCAGTTCACTGAGAGGCTATTCTCATTGACGAACATTTAAGGACAGGCAGCATGATGATATTTCAATTTACAAAATATGTACATAAACTATGAATTTACATTACATCCTTGCCTTACCTTTCGTTGTGGCTGGCAACGTGACATTCTTGCTTTGCAGCTCCAAATGAACCCCCCAACAAATCAGTATCAAAGTAGCTACTGTCTAACCAGTAACCTTTCAAACTACTCAACAATGCAAGCAACTTTTACTCTTTTTTTATTACCCCCTTTTCTCCCCAATTGGTAGTTACTGTCTTGTCCCATCGCTGCAACTCCCCTACGGACTCTGTAGAGGTGAAGGTCGAGAGCTACGCATCCTCCAAAAATCAACCCTGCCAAGCCACGCTGCTCGCTTAACCAACTGCACCAATGTGTCAGAGGAAACGTCATATAACTGGCGGCAAAATCAGTGTGCATGCACAGGGCCCCACAACAAGGAGTTGCTAGAGCACGATGGGACAAGGACATCCCGGCCGGCCAAACCTTCCCCAGTCAATGCTGGACCAATTGTGCACCACCTCATGGATCTATTGGTCATGGCCAGCTGTGACACTGCCTGGGATTGAACTCGGGTCTGCAGTGACACCCCTAGCACTGCAATGTAGTGCCTTGGACCGCTGCGCCACTTGGGAGGCTAACTTTTCCTCTTAAACATATTAGCTGCGCTATTGAATAATGCAACAAAACCATATTAGACAAAAATGCAAGACAATAACACAGCTAGCTATCTATTCTAGCTAGTAACATTAGCATATCAAAATGTTAGCATGTCACACAATGTTTACCCCTCTCATACGAATATAAAAGAATCATAATCTCTTGAAATTCTCCTTAATTCTCATCAATGAGAACAGACCCTAAGTTTCAGTTTGAATTATTAGGAGGAGGAGATGGTTGTTGAAACCATAGAAATATAGTGGCTAGAATGTACATTTCCATTCAAGTCAACATTTTGCGATGGGTGGACCAGCAGCCATATGGGCTCAACAGATCATGGTCTGGGGGGAGTTGTCCATTCTAGTTACTCTATTTTATGGTTGAAGCAGCACAGAAATTAGATTTCTTCTGAGATGTACTTGATCTGTTTGGCGCGTTCATATTTTAGCTTGTAGCCGAAGATATAATGCCTTGTAAGTGTCATTCGATGGTGTTTTAATGCATTTTTCTTAACAGTTACATTATGATAGGGTTGCAGTCCAAAAACATTAAGCCACAAGCCAGAATAATGAAATCTCTAGATGCGTTCTTCAGTGAAAGCAAAGTAGTTATATTTCTAATACTCGTTTCGATGTGTCACTTAAGGGATACACCTTAGGGCGAGGTCACAAGGTCAAAGTATCCAATCACACAGCGTCGAGTGGAGAACGAGGTGAGCCCTCTCCTCCAAAAAGGGAGCTACTCACCTGCTAACTGGTCATTCTCACCTGTCTTCCTTGCAGAAGTGACTGTGTTCACTAAAAGGTTTCCTCAGCATGACTAGATTCCTGTCTTCCTACTGAACCGTTCTCAGGCGAACCGTGAGGTTAACACTGTTGAATGTAAGACTTCAGCTCCTGTCGATAGTGTTGAGTACTGACCAAAACTGAAGTTTTGCTTTGAGTAGAATCCATTTTCTATTTATCAGTCTCCATTTAGCTAGAGCCACATGGCTAGCTATCGAGACTTGGTTAGCCCTCACCTGCTTCATAGCCCAGTAGTCAGGAGAGAGACAAAGAAAGAACATGCTTTCTCCGGCTAGCAGTGCCCTAACTACCTACCCAGCAAACCAAAATTGGTTTGTAGAAAGTTTGTAGTGCATTCTTTTGGTCACAGCAAATGTTCTCATAACAAAAAAACTGTCCAGTCGTGCTGATGATTATGGAATGTTTGTATAAAACATTCTTTAAAGGTTACCAGAATGTTTCATTAGGTTATTGGAACTGTCCAGTTGTGCGGATGATTCTACAAAGTGTCTTTTAGGGTGAAAAAACATTCACCTGATGTTACAAGAACATTCAAATCAAAGAAATAATACATTAAAAAAACTAAATACAGCATAGTTTCCAAAGAACGCGAAGTGGCCATCTCTGTCGGCACCATGTTGCATCGTGTCCCAGAACACATTTTGTTTGTTCTTTTAAATGTTTCCATAATATTTCTTTAGGTTGTGGGAACATTGTGGGGATATGACAAGAGATACTAAAACTGTCCAGTTGTGATGACATTGAGATAATGTTAGTATCGGGGTGCACAAAACAGTCCTTTGGTGTTGCAAGAATGTTGACAGAACACCTGGTCTATGTTCTTTAAAAGTTCCCAGAACATTTAATTAAGTTATGGGACTTTTATGGTATGTTGCATGATTATTCCTGTGATATATATATACCATCTGGTTTGGATACAGGAAGGAGATGAGTGGAAGACTGCCTTTAACACGGCTAGCGGGCACTACGAGTACCTTGTGATGCCGTTCGGACTGACCAACGCTCCGGCAGTGTTCCAGGCCCTGGTCAATGAGATGGTCAGAGACATGTTGAACCAATTTGTGTTTGTCTACCTCGACAACATCTTCATCTATTCCCGGTCAGCTCAAGAGCACATCCTCCATGTCCAACAGGTCCTCCAGCGTCTCCTGGAGAATCAGCTTTTCGTGAAGGCGGAGAAATGTGAGTTCCATCGCTCCACCATCTCCTTCCTAGGATACGTCATCGCTGCAGGGAATATTCAGATGGACCCTGACAAGGTGAGCACGGTGGTGGATTGGCCTCAACCCACATCCAGAGTACAGTTGAAACGTTTCCTGGGGTTTGCTAATTTCTAGGGTTGAGACGTCATTTCCGGTCACAACTTGCAGACTTGTTTACGAGTTGCTGTGCGTTTTGTTGCCAACCTATTTTGAAACCTGACAACTTTACGGTTTTTACTTTTTAATTACCGTTTATATTTTTGTTTTTTCCCTCAACTTTTTCACTCCGGACGCTTTATCTGGACACGGTTCGTCAGGACCTCCAACAGCCGAAGCTAAGTAGTAACATTAACATGATGCCTTCTAATTGCAGTCGCTGTACTCATAATATACAGGAGAACCATCGCCTTACGGCGAGGATAGATGTGCTACAAGCCCAGCTTCAGACGCAATCGTTAGGCAAGGGTAATTTCAGTCTAGGAAAGGATGAAACAGCGTCTGTGCCACCAGTAAGTACAGATAGTAGTATAAATCCCCTGGCACAGTCCCCGCAGCCGGACAACTTTCTCACGGTTTCTGGAAGGAAATGCTGTAGGAATGCTCAACCGGTGTCGCTCATTCAGCCGACAGAAACTTTCAACCGGTTTTCCCCATTAAGCAGCGAGTCGGAGTCAGAGGCCGAGTCTTCTCTGGTCTCTACTCCTCCCATTACGGGGTCTGAGACGCCAAAACTTCCCACCATTAGCTCTGACATATTGAAAACTCTAGTCATTGGCGACTCCATTACCCGCAGTATTAGACTTAAAACGAATCATCCAGCGATCATACACTGTTTACCAGGGGGCAGGGCTACCGACGTTAAGGCTAATCTGAAGATGGTGATGGCTAAAGCTAAAACTGGCGAGTGTAGAGAGTATAGAGATATTGTTATCCACGTCGGCACCAACGATGTTAGGATGAAACAGTCAGAGATCACCAAGCGCAACATAGCTTCTGTGTGTAAATCAGCTAGAAAGATGTGTCGGCATCGAGTAATTGTCTCTGGCCCCCTCCCAGTTAGGGGGATGGATGAGCTCTACAGCAGAGTCTCACAACTCAATCGCTGGTTGAAAACTGTTTTCTGCCCCTCCCAAAATATACAATTTGTAGATAATTGGACCTCTTTCTGGGACTCACCCACAAACAGGACCAAGCCTGACCTGCTGAGGAGTGACGGACTCCATCCTAGCTGGAGGGGTGCTCTCATCTTATCTACCAACATAGACAGGGCTCTAACTCGTCTAGCTCCACAATGAAATAGGGTGCAGGCCAGGCAGCAGGCTGTTAGCCAGCCTGCCAGCATAGTGGAGTCTGCCACTAGCACAGTCAGTGTAGTCAGCTCAGCTATCACCATTGAGACCGTGTCTGTGCCTCGACCTAGGTTGGGCAAAACTAAACATGGCAGTGTTCGCCTTAGCAATCTCACTAGGATAAAGACCACCTCCATTCCTGTCATTATTGAAAGAGATCATGATACCTCACATCTCAAAATAGGGCTACTTAATGTTAGATCCCTTACTTCAAAGGCAATTATAGTCAATGAACTAATCACTGATCATAATCTTGACGTGATTGGCCTGACTGAAACATGGCTTAAGCCTGATGAATTTACTGTGCTGTAACCCCGAATGAAATAGCCCTTCGTACATCAGCTGATATCTCAAAGTGCTGTACAGAAACCCAGCCTAAAACCCCAAACAGCAAGCAATGCAGGTGTAGAAGCACGGTGGCTAGGAAAAACTCCCTAGAAAGGCCAATACCTAGGAAGAAACCTAGAGAGGAACCAGGCTATGTGGGGTGGCCAGTCCTCTTCTGGCTGTGCCGGGTGGAGATTATAACAGAACATGGCCAAGATGTTCAAATGTTCATAAATGACCAGCATGGTCGAATAATAATAAGGCAGAACAGTTGAAACTGGAGCAGCAGCACAGTCAGGTGGAAGTTGAAACTGGAGCAGCAGCATGGCCAGGTGGACTGGGGACAGCAAGGAGTCATCATGTCAGGTAGTCCTGGGGCATGGTCCTAGGGCTCAGGTCCTCCGAGAGAGAGAAAGAAAGAGAGAAGGAGAGAATTAGAGAACGCACACTTAGATTCACACAGGACACCGAATAGGACAGGAGAAGTACTCCAGATATAACAAACTGACCCCAGCCCCCCGACACATAAACTACTGCAGCATAAATACTGGAGGCTGAGACAGGAGGGGTCAGGAGACACTGTGGCCCCATCCGAGGACACCCCCGGACAGGGCCAAACAGGAAGGATATAACCCCACCCACTTTGCCAAAGCACAGCCCCCACACCACTAGAGGGATATCTTCAACCACCAACTTACCATCCTGAGACAAGGCTGAGTATAGCCCACAAAGATCTCCGCCACGGCACAACCCAAGGGGGGGGGGCGCCAACCCAGACAGGATGACCACAACAGTGAATCAACCCACTCAGGTGACGCACCCCCTCCAGGGACGGCATGAGAGAGCCCCAGCAAGCCAGTGACTCAGCCCCTGTAATAGGATTAGAGGCAGAGAATCCCAGTGGAAAGAGGGGAACCGGCCAGGCAGAGACAGCAAGGGCGGTTCGTTGCTCCAGAGCCTTTCCGTTCACCTTCCCACTCCTGGGCCAGACTACACTCAATCATATGACCCACTGAAGAGATGAGTCTTCAGTAAAGACTTAAAGGTTGAGACCGAGTTTGCGTCTCTGACATGGGTAGGCAGACCGTTCCATAAAAATTGAGCTCTATAGGAGAAAGCCCTGCCTCCAGCTGTTTGCTTAGAAATTCTAGGGACAATTAGGAGGCCTGCGTCTTGTGACTGTAGCGTACGTGTAGGTATGTACGGCAGGACCAAATCAGAGAGATAGGTAGGAGCAAGCCCATGTAATGCTTTGTAGGTTAGCAGTAAAACCTTGAAATCAGCCCTTGCTTTGACAGGAAGCCAGTGTAGAGAGGCTAGCACTGGAGTAATATGATCAAATTTTTTGGTTCTAGTCAGGATTCTAGCAGCCGTATTTAGCACTAACTGAAGTTTATTTAGTGCTTTATCCGGGTAGCCGGAAAATAGAGCATTGCAGTAGTCTAACCTAGAAGTGACAAAAGCATGGATAAATTTTTCTGCATCATTTTTGGACAGAAAGTTTCTGATTTTTGCAATGTTACGTAGATGGAAAAAAGCTGTCCTCGAAATGGTCTTGATATGTTCTTCAAAAGAGAGATCAGGGTCCAGAGTAACGCCGAGGTCCTTCACAGTTTTATTTGAGACGACTGTACAACCATTAAGATTAATTGTCAGATTCAACAGAAGATCTCTTTGTTTCTTGGGACCTAGAACAAGCATCTCTGTTTTGTCCGAGTTTAATAGTAGAAAGTTTGCAGCCATCCACTTCCTTATGTCTGAAACACTTGCTTCTAGCGAGGGCAATTTTGGGGCTTCACCATGTTTCATTGAAATGTACAGCTGTGTGTCATCCGCATAGCAGTGAAAGTTTACATTATGTTTTCGAATAACATCCCCAAGAGGTAAAATATATAGTGAAAACAATAGTGGTCCTAAAACGGAACCTTGAGGAACACCGAAATTTACAGTTGATTTGTCAGAGGACAAACCTTTCACAGAGACAAACTGATATCTTTCCGACAGATAAGATCTAAACCAGGCCAGAACATGTCCGTGTAGACCAATTTGGGTTTCCAATCTCTCCAAAAGAATGTGGTGATCGATGGTATCAAAAGCAGCACTAAGGTCTAGGAGCACGAGGACAGATGCAGAGCCTCGGTCTGATGCCATTAAAATGTCATTTACCACCTTCACAAGTGCCGTCTCAGTGCTATGATGGGGTCTAAAACCAGACTGAAGCATTTCGTATTCATTGTTTGTCTTCAGGAAGGCAGGGAGTTGCTGCGCAACAGCCTTCTCTAAAATTTTTGAGAGGAATGGAAGATTCGATATAGGCCGATAGTTTTTTATATTTTCTGGGTCAAGGTTTGGCTTTTTCAAGAGAGGCTTTATTACTGCCACTTTTAGTGAGTTTGGTACACATCCAGTGGATAGAGAGACGTTTATTATGTTCAACATAGGAGGGCCAAGCACAGGAAGCAGCTCTTTCAGTAGTTTAGTTGGAATAGGTTCCAGTATGCAGCTTGAAGGTTTAGAGGCCATGATTATTTTCATCATTGTGTCAAGAGATATAGTACTAAAACACTTGAGAGTCTCTCTTGATCCTAGGTCCTGGCAGAGTTGTGCAGACTCAGGACAACTGAGGTTTGGAGGAATACGCAGGTTTAAAGAGGAGTCCGTAATTTGCTTTCTAATAATCATAATCTTTTCCTCAAAGAAGTTCATGAATTTATCACTGCTAAAGTGAACTGATGAGATCAGTTGAATGTGTATGACAGAGAAACTCTGGGATATTTTATATACTGTAGATAGATAACTAAGAGATTAGGAAAGCCTTAGCTCTGACAAGCCTGATAATGTTGTTCCACTATACCTAGCTGGATTGGAACACACCCTCATTTTAAGACATAATTGAACACAGTTGAAGATTTTATAAACGTTAAACATGATTCAACCATTTATTACTAGTTCATGTATGTCCACTTCTTAACTAAACATCCTCCCAAAGAAGCATGAATAAGGCACTATCGCATACATTTAAAACGTAAAATGCTACATATAATTAATTTGATTTAATTTCCCATTGATGAGAAAGTAAGCAATTAAATAGGGGCATCTGGTATATGGCCTGAGTTATCAGTGATAATAAAGACATTGTCATGCTCTACAGAGACAGGGAAATAATCTGTGATTTATAATCCACTGCTTTACACATTGCAAAGCTTGTTAACCCCACATGACCTTAATCAGTACTAATATTAAGTCAGAGGCCTAGTTGATGGTTGCTGCTCGGTCAAAACAAAAGAAGAATAAGCTTATCTGCCTGCTGCTCTTACCGCTGTAGTGCAATCTGTGCATGTACCCTCTCGTGGGGTCCCATACATACTGATAGACGACATAGTCATGACAATGATGTGTGAGTGTGTGTGTGTAGGTTTGTGACTATAGACCATATATCAGTAGACGGGAATTCTAGTTCTATGTGACGTCCTAATAATAGCAGAATCGATTATAGTGGGAGTTATTTTTTAATCAAACTGGAGTCGACTCCCGATATCGATATTCAAGAAATTAATTAATTTGGAGCTGACTTTCACTCTGCACCACGACAAGAGTTAGTGCTATTTTTCAGATGAGCCCTGCATAAATACAGCAAACATACAGTACCAGTCAAAGTTTGGACACACCTGCTCATTCAAGGGTTTTTCTTTATTTTACTATTTTTTACATTGTAGAATAATAGTGAAGACATCAACACTATGAAATAACACATGGAATCATTTATAACAAGTGTAGACCTTACCGTGAAATGCTTACTTACAAGTCCTTAACCAACAGTGCAGTTCAAGAAGAGTTGTGAAAATATTTCCCAAATAAACTAAAGTAAAAAATAATAAATAAGTAACACAATAAAATAACAATAATGAGGCTATATACAGTACCAAGTAAGTATGCGGAGGTACAGGTTAGTTGAGGTAATTTCTACATGTACATAGGGGTGAAGAGACTATGCATAGATAATAAACAGCGAGTAGAAGCAGTGTACAAAAGAAATGGAGTGGGTGTCAATGTAAATAGTCTGGTGGCCATTTGATTAATTGTTCAGCGGTCTTATGGCTTGGGGGAAGAAGTTGTTAAGGAGCCTTTTGGTCCTAGACTTGGCGCTCCGGTACCACTTGCCGTGTGAAAGCAGAGAAAACAGTCTATGACTTGGGTGACTGGAGTCTCTGACAATTTTATGGGCAGTTGTGTGTGAACAGGGAGTACAGGAGGGGACAAAGTACACACCCCTGAGGTACACACCCCTGTGTGTTGTTGCCTACCCTTACCACCTGGGCGTGGCCCGTCAGGAAGTCCAGGATCCAGTTGCTGAGGGGGTTGTTTAGTCCCAGGGTCCTTAGCTTAGTGATGAGTTTCATGGGCACTATGGTGTTGAACGCTGAGCTGTAATCAATGAACAGCATTCTCACATAGGTGTTCCTTTTGTCCAGGTGGGAAAGGGCAGTGTGGAGTGCGATTGAGATTGCGTCATCTGTGGATCTGTTGGGGCGTTATGCGAATTGGAGTCGGTCTAGGGTATCCGGGAGGATGCTGTTGATGTGAGCCATGACCAGCCTTTCAAAGCACTTCATGGCTACGGATGTGAGTGCTACAGGGCAGTAATCATTTAGGCAGGTTACCTTCGCTTCCTTGGGCACAGGGACTATCGTTGTCTGCTTGAAACATGTAGGTATTACAGACTCTGAGAGGGAGAGTTTGAAATGTCAGTGAAGACACTTGCCAGTTGGTCCGCACATGCTTTGAGTACACGACCTGGTAATCCTTCTGGCCCGGCGGCTTTGTGTATGTTGACCTGTTTAAAGGTCTTGCTCACATCGGCTACCGAAAGCGTTATCACACAGTCATCCAGAACAGCTGGTGCTCTCGTGCATGCTTCAGTGTTGCTTGCCTCGAAGCGAGCATAAAAGGCATTTAGCTTGTCTGGTAGGCTCTCGTCACTGGGCAACTCGCGTTTGGGTTTCCCTTTGTAGTCCGTAATAGTTTTCAAGCCCTGCCACATCCATCGAGCATCAGAGCCGGTGTAGTAGGATTCAATCTTAATCCTGTATTGACACTTTGCTTGTTTGATGGTTTGTCTGAGGGCATAGCGGGATTTCTTAAAAGTGCCCGGATTAGTGTCCAGCTCCTTGAAAGCGGTTGTGATATGTACGTACGGTCACTATGGGGACGACATTGTCGATGTATATACTCCTCAGTGCCATTGATCCCGGAACATATTCCAGTCTGAGATAGCAAAACAGTCCTGTAGCGTAGCATCCGAGTCAACAGGGTGAGTCACTGGTACTTCCTGCTTCAGTTTTGCTTGTAAGTAGGAATCAGGAGGATATAATTATGGTCAGATTTGCCAAATGGGGGGCGGGGGAGAGTTTTTTTATGCATCTCTGTGTGTGGAGTAAAGGTGGTCTAGAGTTTTTCCCCCTCTGGAAATATAAGTATTTTTATGTACGTACCCAATATTAATTTACCCGTTTGTGCATGACCAATCGGTTCCTCTCAAAACATTGTGAATAGTCTGAAGGTGCCCAGACCATACATGTTTACAACTTATTTGGCACTCTACAAGACCCTGAGGCTATTTAAAGTTAGTATTTGTATTATGAATGTATAATTCATACCATCTTAAAGTTTAAATCACTTATTTTCATAATTTAGCTGCAGGGCTCATTGTGTTATAATTGCCCCCAACACTAGCAGCCATGACAAAATCTAGCAAGACATAAGAATAGTGACACATGTCAATGTTTAGCCACCATATAGTGATGAAATGTATGCTAGTTTGAATTCTTGAATTCTTTGAATTCTTGGACATTAATGCTAAGGACAGTATAAAAAATATACAGCCGGAGGAAAACTCCCTTCACCCCTAAAAAACTAACATTTGCAAATAGTGAAATATTTGGCTAAACATTGTCAAATGGATATTTGAGTGATATAAAATAAAAGTGAACTATACCTGTCAAGTATGAGTGGTTTAGGTTAATTTCCCATCCTTTGTGGGCTCTGCCTGTCAAGCAGCCGAAGGGCACATTTTCCAATATACTGTTAGCTAATAATGTTTACTTTGCAAGCTACCGGGAGAAACTTTGTACAGTTTGCTAAAGTAAGTGGTAAGTAGACCTAATATACTTGTTTCTCCAAGCAACATAGGCCTACCTAGCGAAATTAGCTAACATTAACCCCTTTTCAGCATTGTGTTTAATCCCGATTTATGCTGACAGACATAACAGGCTACATTTATTGATGAACCACGTGAAATTGGCTAGCTAGCTAATAACAGATCACATCAACATGGCTAGTTAACAAGCTATGTTTCAGGGGATAAACTAGATGGCTATATTTGCTTGCCATCTATAGCGATTCGTAGTCCAGTAGTCCGACTGCCAACTTTACCAGGATGAGGACTTGCCGATGTCAAGCTCTTTCCAAAAGCCTAACCTCGGATTAAGCAAACTAAAAGAACCCCACACAGAGCTGCAAACTAAAAGACACATTGTTTGTTTAGCTAGCTAGACAGATACTAGGGGGCTAGATAAATAGCTAGCTACCCTCACATATCTGAAAATACATGATCAATTGATGTTTACTGATCATGAATGTTTACTGATCATGAAAAGCATGCAGTTACATGCTGCATAACTCTGATGATAGAGCTAAATGTGGAGCAATCGGAAATGTGTAGTTCTGACTATGCTCTTCAAGAGTTGATGATATTATAACCAAATAGTTATAACATTTATTTAACAATACCTTGAAAACAGCACATAGTTGTCAATGGTTTTAGCGGAGCTTCTGTCTCCTTGCCCCTCAGCAGCCAAATCCAACGCTTTGCACCGTAATGTGACGTTTTATTGATAACGACCTATTGTTGCTGGTTTAGAACAGGTCCAGCTAAAATGGCTGACAAATTCTACCATTCTGATGAATAGGGGCTCTATGACATCACCCACTCTATTGTTCTCTCTATGTGTGTAAGAACGGGATGGTTAATGTGATCTGAATGGTTACCATGACCTACACCACACATTCTAAAAGCGTCTCTCTTTTTAAAACCTTGGGAAAGAGAATAATAATGACAGGTTGAACAGGATGGGACTCTGGATGATTATTTTTATTGGCGCATGACAATGTAGTAAATAGAATACAAACCGAAGACGTAGCCCTGTAATATGGTTGTATTTCTTTCTACTCCTCAATCTGTTCTGTGTAGGTTAACCACATGTGATATAATGGCCAAACCTCATGTGAGGGAATGTATCAATGAGACAGACATTAATCAAGCTACACCGCTCCAGCTCTGTGTGGGGTTCACTGCCTCAGCTTCAAATGAAAGGAGAGATCACTGAGCCCAGGGAGCCAGTGCCAGCATGAGAAACATCAGAGGTTTTGGGAAAGCTAAAAAGTAGCTCGCTGTGTCACCACAAACCAACATTTCATTTCTCTATTAATCCTTTTCCATTTGGAATGACACAAAGACATTAATACATCTCATAACAGAAGATAATTACAGGTGATAGTGTTTGTATTTCTGTACATACACTTGTTTTTGCTGACCATGAAGCTTTCAGATCTGAAAATATCTATGTTTCGGGAATCTGTTAAGGAACTATTGTCACGCCCTGACCATAGAGAGCCCTTGTTTCTCTATGGTGTAGTAGGTCAGGGCGTGACTAGGGGGTATTCTAGTTTATAATTTCTATGTTGTGTTCTAGTTTATATTTTCTATGTTGGTGTTTTGTATGATTCCCAATTAGAGGCAGCTGGTAATCGTTGTCTCTAATTGGGGATCATATTTAAGTAGATATTTATCCCACCTGTGTTTGTGGGATTTTGTTTTGTGTTTGTGCATGTGCACCACGTAGTCACATTTAGTTGTTTGTTTATTGATTTATTGTTTTTTCTTTAAGTTTCACTTTGCAATAAATATGTGGAACTCAGCATCCGCTGCGCCTTGTTCCCAATCTTACGACAACCGTGACAAGTATTGTAACAACCAGTATGTTATTTACAATTAGTGGTCATTTTTATGGACGAAGGATCAAGATTGATGCAATATATTATAACGTGGGGCAATCCAGTGACATTACTTTATTATTTTTTTCTCTCTCTCTCTCTCTCGCTCTCTCTCTCTCTGCCTGTCCACTGTGCTCTGGACCCACAGATGTTCGCTCTCTCTCTCTCTCTCTCTGCCTGTCCACTGTGCTCTGGACCCACAGATGCGCTCTCTCTCTCTCTCTCTCTCTCTCTCTCTCTGCCTGTCCACTGTGCTCTGGACCCACAGATGTTCT